>NW_027362624.1:0-18159 GCF_042186555.1 Aquarana catesbeiana | reverse complement strand
TAAAGCCCTGGAAGATTTTACCCCCTTTGTGACCAGGACATTTTTTGCTATTTGGCGCTGCGCTACTTTAACTGGCAATTGCACGGTCACGCAACACTACGCAAATTAAATTTCTATCATTTTTTTCACACAAATCGAGCTTTCTGTTGGTGGTCTTTGATCACCACTGGGTTTTTTATTATGTAAATGAAAAAAGACAGAACATTTTGATAAAATAAAACATTTTTACTTTCTTCTATAAAACATATCCAATAAAAAAAAATCTTAATAAATTTAGGCCAAAATGTATTCTGCTACACGTTTTATAAAAAAAAAAAAAAAAAAACAAACAATGTTTTTATTTAGAAAACACCAGGTACAAAGGGTATAAAGAAACAAGTACACAAGACATTATCGCTCTCCATTCCAAAATACCAATAAATATATCTAAGAACAAATCACAGTTCAAGCAAGTCTGCCCATACATGGGCAGGTTGCATCTACAGCTTACAATGTTACACATATCGCCACTTCTGAAATCTTCCCTATTCGGGCACTCCATTGAATGGACAGTGGGTATCCAATACTTTAGGGCCTATGTGTGGCCAACCTTGTCACTTACATACCCCCAGCACTTCCAGGAGTCTTTAGTACCCTCAACCCAAAGGACCCTGCAGTACCCTCATTAGAACAAGTTCCCTTGGGGTTAGCCCTTGGACATCCAGCCATGGAGACCAGAGTTTCTTAAATTTATTTAATCGACCCCTATATTGCAACCATTTGCTAAAATCCTTTAAGTTCATTTTGTTTCCTCATTAATGTACACACAGGACCCCATATTGACAGAAAAACACGGAATTGTTGACATTTTTCCATTTTTATTAAAAAAGAAAAACTGAAATATCACATGGTCCTAAGTATTCAGACCCCTTGCTCAGTATTTAGTAGAAGCACCCTTTTTATCTACTACAGCCATGAGTCTTTTTGGGAAAGATGCAACAAGTTTTTCAGACCTGGATTTGGGGATCCTCTGCCATTCCTCCTTGCAAATCCTCTCCAGTTCTGTCAGGTTGGATGGTAAACGTTGGTGGACAGCCATTTTTAGGTCTCTCCAGAGATGCTCAATTGGGTTTAAGTCAGGACTCTGGCTGGGCCATTCATGAACAGTCACGGAGTTGTTGTGAAGCCACTCCTTCGTTATTTTCGCTGTGTGCTTAGGGTCATTGCCTTGTTGGAAGGTAAACCTTCGGCCCAGTCCTGAGGTCCTGAGCAATCTGGAGAAGGTTTTTGTCCAGGATATCCCTGTACTTGGCCGCATTCATCTTTCCCTCGATTGCAACCAGTCGTCCTGTCCCTGCAGCTGAAAAACACCCCCACAGCATGATGCTGCCACCACCATGCTTCACTGTTGGGACTGTATTGGACAGGTGATGAGCAGTGCCTGGTTTTCTCCATACATACCGCTTAGAATTAAGGCCAAAAGGTTCTATCTTGGTCTTATCAGACCAATGAATCTTATTTCTCACCATCTTGGAGTCCTTCAGGTGTTTTTTTTGGCAAACTCCATGCGGGCTTTCATGTGTCTTGCACTGAGGAGAGACTTCCATCGGGTCACTCTGCCATAAAGCCCCGACTGGTGGAGGGCTGCAGTGATGGTTGACTCTCTACAACTTTCTCTCATCTCCCGACAGCATCTCTGGAGCTCAGCCACAGTGATCTTTGGGTTCTTCTTTACCTCTCTCACCAAGGCTCTTCTCCCCCGATAGCTCAGTTTGGCCGGACGGCCAGCTCTAGGAAAGATTCTGGTCATCCCAAACGTCTTCCATATAAGGATTATGGAGGCCACTGTGCTCTTAGGAACCTTAAGTGCAGCAGAAATGTTTTTGTAACCTTGGCCAGATCTGTGCCTTGCCACAATTCTGTCTCTGAGCTCTTCAGGCAGTTCCTTTGTCCTCATTATTCTCATTTGCTCTGACATGCACTGTGAGCTGTAAGGTCTTATATAGACAGGTGTGTGGCTTTCCTAATTAAGTCCAATCAGTATAATCAAATACAGCTGGACTCAAATGAAGGTGTAGAACCATTTTAAGGATGATCAGAAGAAATGGACAGCACCTGTGATAAATATATGAGTGTCACAGCAAATTGTTTGAATACTCAGGACCATGTGATATTTCAGTTTTTCTTTTTTAATAAATCTGCAAAAAAGTTAACAATTTAGTGTTTTTCTGTCAATATGGGGTGCTGCGTGTACATTAATGAGGGAAAAAAAATGAACTTAAATGATTTTAGCAAATGGCTGCAATGTAACAAAGAGTGAAAAATTTAAGGGGGTTTGAATACTTTCTATCCCCACTGTATATATCTATCTATATATAGATAGATATATATATAGCGATGCAACTTTGGGGATGAACAGGGGATGAATGAGATGAATGAGATCCCCCGATGCTCACCTGCATCTACCACACAATGAGTCAGGAAGTCTGCCCATCCTGTGGAGTTTCGCTGGGGTGTAGTGCACTCTGTGCAGAATATACAGTTGTGATACCCTCTGTGAGACATTAAGGGAACATAAATTTACGGTTTGAAAAGCCTCCTACCACTGGTCACCTGTCAAGGCTCCTACATCTGCCTCCCAGGGTATCATTGCCTTGTTAGGATAGGCCCTCAAGTGTTCCATTAGGAGCATGTGATAGCACTGGGATATGAAACCCTTGGTTTCAGTTGCCGACCCGACTGAAGCAGATTGAATATGGGCGTGGGTGAAAGTGACAAGTCTATCTCATCGCCCTGTCTGCATAGAACAACTGTAGGTAGTAGTCTGCTACATGTTGACGGTAAAAATATCTCAATAAGTGTATATTGATTGGTTTGCGGGAAAGTTATAGCATCTTTGAACTATGGTATGTACACTGGAATTTTTATTTTTTTATACTAGTAATGCCGATGATCAGTGACTTAGAGTGGGACTGTGATAGTGAGGTGGGCAATCTGACACTGGGTGAGAACTGATCGACACTGACATCACCAGTGACACTAATACAGTGATCAGTGCTAATACTATACACTGCCACTGTACTAAGGACACTAGCTGGGAAGGAGTTAACATCTAGGAGCAAACAAGTGGTTAACTGTGTGCCTAACAATTGTAATGTGTGCAATATGTGCTGCTTTTACTAATCAATGTGGCTGATCACACTGTGGCAGTGACAACTGCATTGCTACTCCATGTACAGAGCCCTGTGTTAGTAAACACAGGACTCTATACTGTGATTCGCTAAGCCATAAATCATTGGCAAGGACCTGCTGACCAACTAGTGCTGTAGCAAATGACAGCACAGACAGGGTGGCGCTCGCGCACCCCCTACCCATAAATGCCGGATCACGTAGATGTATGTGATCTGGCTGCCCTGCCACAGTAAAAAGGCCGCTAGTGGCTAAGTGAAAAATCCTGGACCTTTAAAAGGTGGCTATAAGCACAGAGTTTTGCCTATCATGTGGAAAAAGGGCTGTGTCAGGCAACTCACCTCAGAGAGTTTTGGAAAGTGCTGTTATGTAAAGATGATGCACGCTAAAGCTTTATGACATGAACAGTATATCGAAGTTTACTTAGAGGAAAAAAAAAATCAATACACTTTAGCTTTGTGCCAGCTGACTTTGCCAAGATTGCTCACTGAGAGCTCCACCAGTTTTTACTTTCTCAAGATCATCAAAAACAGAAGTTCTGTTATTTGCTAAACCAGAAGCTCCCATCGACCTCTGGGATTAGGAGAGATGATTAAACACCTCATTACATAAAGTTATTTGTAACAGGATTACCAGTGAATGTAAAAATTATTAAACAGACAACTAGGCTTTGCTTATTCAGAGCAGTCTTCAAAGTGCAATAAACCACTGCAACAAGACAACATTTGATTGGCTACTGTAATTTACTGTACATTATTACTTTGATTGTTCATATTTACTTTGTATGTACAAAAGAAGAGCACAATAAATGATGGTTAATACCGCTGCCTCACCATGGGGAGATACAGAGTTCCATTTAGATAAAGGTATGGTTACTGATTACTCATGCAAGAAAGGGAAGGACAGATCACCCAAGGTGAATATAAAAAGGGGGTTCCTGGTTACATACATATTTATCAAACTTCATAAAACTGTTAGTTATAAAACTAAGGTGCTAATTTCTGCAGGCTTAGGTTTTCATGCTATTACTCAAAGTACAGTTGGATCCTAGGCATCAAACAGTCATTCTTTATGCCGCGTACACACGGTCGGACTTTACGGCGGACTTTGCCCGGCGGATTTTTCGACGTACTTTCCGACGGACTTTGTGAATGAACGGACTTGCCTACACACAATCCACCAAAGTCCGTCGAATTCGTACGTGATGACGTACGACCGGACTAAAACAAGGAAGTTCATAGCCAGTAGCCAATAGCTGCCCTAGCGTGCCTTTTTGTCCGTCGAACTAGCATACAGACGAGCGGACTTTTCGACCGGACTCGATTTCAACGGATAAATTTTAAACAAGTTTAAAATCTAAGTCCGTCCAACTTTTGAGAAAACAAAGTCCGCTGGAGCCCACACACATCGAATTGTCCGACGAAATCCAGTCCGCCGGGCAAAGTCCGCCGTAAAGTCCGCTCGTGTGTACGCGGCATTAGAGTCAACTAAAATTAAAATACAGACTAACGTTATTTTATTTTTTTTATCCCCAAGTTGTGGTTTCATAATGCATTGTGGGTACAATGCACTTCAAAAAATGGGAAGGAATGGTTGTGGTGCTGTAATGTCCTAGCTGCCGTAAGCTAAAAGAATGGGTAGGATAAGACTGGGTGTAAAAGATGTCCGAAGAGTACCTTGCAACCAATTACCTGTGGAAGACTATCTGTCATTAGGGAGAGGTGTGGCTGGAGTGGATTCATACATCAATGAATTTGCCTGCTCTCAGTTATACCCTACTGGTGTCACCAATGACACAGTGCAGACAAAACTCGGCAATGCTATGACAGGGCTGAGTGCACTGCTCATCGTGTACATGGTACAGATGTCATTGACAATTGATGGGCACCAGGGAAGGGTTATATCTGCACAAATTAAAGCCAATAAAGTATATCTGAAGTCATTTTTTACATTTTTTTAAACTTTTTAATAGAAGTTAAAAACTAATTTTATTTGTGTCCTATTGTAACGATTTCCAGAACTAAGCATACACTTTAAAATGCACGAAGCTTAATATATATATGCAAATATACATATTACTAAATTAATATTAAATATTAAAGCTAAAGCTTAGTGTCATCAGGTACCCCCCCATCATCGGTCTGTTGTCTCTGCACTTCAGAATATATTTGTAACGTCCACTCGCCCCCTTCCCCTCTTTCTGCCATCAACAGAACTCTTATTGCTACAATCCCACAATGGATAGTGTTTTGTGACTTGGCAGGGGAGACCCCTGTCAATCCAACTGCTCCACTGCCCATTCACATAACCCAATGCATTGTGAGATTGTATTAGTTTACCCAAATAAGCGTGGTACTATTATATCTACTTAAAACAGTTTTTTTTTTTAAACACCCCTAAGTATAGTTAGGGCTCATGTATTTCCACTATGTTATCCTGTGAACTGTCACCTGTTTAAATTTTGTGCAGCATGTTTCACTTACCTTATTATTCTCCTGTACAGCATGGCCATATTTAGTCTTGGTATCTCAAGCCGCACTGTTCTTCCGGGATTCTGTGCATGCTGGCTATCCAGCATGCACCTCCCGTTCTCACGCTTGTACAGTGCGTCACAAGCGAGTCTCACAGTTCCTGTTTGGAAATAATGCAATGCTTGCTAGGAGGCGCTGAGCACTGACTCCTAGGATTGAAAACACTCATCTTCCAGGAGCCAATGCAAAGCAGGAAATGACGTAGGTGACCGCGGCACAATAAGGAGGAAGAAAGGAGATTTTTCAGAATAAATACAGTAAAGGAACCGGAAAAAAAAAGAAAATAGCCAAATCGTTATTAGCATGTGAAAGAGTAATGCAGGATGGGAAGTGTAAAATGTATCCGGAACTCCGCTTTAACTATAAATACTACAGTATATATCAGTACTGCCAATACATATCCACAATCAATACACACTGTATATAAATAAATGCATACATAAAGTGCTCTGTACTTATTAGTGTGAATTTTTCACTTCAGAAAGTGCAATGGTGCCAATCCATACAAAAAACAGTACAACACACTCAAGCAGGACTACACTGCATCAGAACAGCACAAACTAAAAACACAAATTAATTTAATTTATACATTTTTAATATTTTAAGCAAACTCGCCCATCCGGCCATATCTCAATGCTTTATTTTATTAAGAAATAACTTTGAAAAACACCCCCTAGCATTTCTGGTTGTGGCCATCTTGAGTAAGGGCAGATGATTCATGTAGCATGTACTTCCTGGAATCCATCATCCCATAGCTCAGGCATTCAGGCAGGAGGTTGTGGTTAGCTGAGAAACCCCTCCTACCCACCTGAAGACACCTGGGATGTATGACATAATTTGTCAAGGCCTAGAAACCAGGAACTAACTGAAGAAATGTAAGAAAAAGGTTTAAAACAATTAAATATAATACACTTTCCTATTTACTAATGCTAGCAACATAATGATTGAAAATAGTCAATGTTGCCTGAGAGAGTGAAGTTCCACTCACACCAGTCACACTAATAACTTCAGGGATATGGAAAATGATTATAGTAAACATTACAAAAAACTTCTTATATCACTATCATATTTCCAATTCAATCAATTAAATTTAGGCCAGAAAAAGTATATATCTGGTTGCTGGTTAGATGTTGATGCAATTAAGCAGGTAAGGTATTCCCAGAGCCGCCCTATAATCAAGTACTATGTGTTGCAGTCCAGAGGCACCCGACTCCCCTTATTGCCAACATTGTTGACTCGAGACCCCTTATGACAACAAGAAGGGCACAGAATCTGAACGTCATATTAGTACACTCTGAGTATCAGGGGACACAGATGAAAAATTGGCTGACAAATTTAACACCTACAGCAGGCATGCACACATGCGGGCATTGTAATATCTGTAAATATGTGCACAAAACCGATGTGTTCACCAATTCTGACAGTACAAAAGAATATAAAATTAAGCAATTTGTCAACTGCTCTTGATTGGCTAGAGTGGATGGATTGAAAGCAGCACAGCCATTGGCTCGCGCTGCTGTCAATCACATCCAATGACACGGCGCGCCGGGGGGCGGGGCCGAGTGATACAGTGAGCGGCTATAGCCACCGGCTGTATCACAGGAGTGCGCCCTCAAGAACTAAACACCATGCGAGAGAGTTGCCGAGGGACCCCAGAAGACCAGGTTCCGGGCCACTCTGTGCAAGACGAGCTGCATAGTGGAGGTAAGTATAACATGTTTGTTATTTAAAAAAAAAAAATTTCCTTTACAACCCCTTTAATCTGTTTTTGTGTTGAATGTTTAATGGAGGAGAATGTATGGGTGACAAGTGGCCGAAATTATGTACTGCAATATATAGTGCGTATATTTAAGCCAGCATCTCTAACTCCTCCTCGCTCTAAAGAAGTTGACAGCTATTGGCTAACGAAACGCATAAGTGTGACGCCAGCGCGTCTATGGTGATCGCGGGATCGAAGCTTATAGCATGAGCAGCATAGTGAGGCGGCGGCAAAGTGACGCTTTTGAAAGTTTACCAGAGGCGAGGACAGTGCCTCATTCAGTGAGTGAACAAGATACCTCTGGATATTCCCTGGTGACCCGTAGAGCAGAGCTCAATCCGGAGGGATGAGTGGAGGTCTGAGGAAGCAGTGGAGATGGTGAGAGTATCTTTACCTGTTTAACTATACAGAGTCTACTGACCGGGTGTGGACTGGCATTTTTCTGTCCTCTCTCCGTTTATATCCTCCTTCCCCATCCTCCACTCCACGGATGAATGATTATTATATTCAATGAATATCGCTCACCAAAGGCTGATCCCCGCAGCTCACTCCTGGACATTGCAGCCTGTATATGTCAGCCACCAATGCCTCACATAGGTAAATGAGAGACGAGGCCTTGGTTGTAAGGACTTCCAGTTACCTCTGGACTGCAACACATAGTACTTGATTATAGGGCGGCTCTGGGAATACCTTACTTGCTTAACTGCATCAACATCTAACCAGCAACCAGATATATACTTTTCTGGCCTAAATTGAAACCCGGGATTGTAATGGAAATACGATAGTGATATAAGAAGTTTTTTGTAACCTTTACTATAATCATTTTTCATTTCCCTGAAGTTATTAGTGTGACTGGTTGAATGGATGCATATGCAGCTGTGATCCCTCTTTTAATGACAACGTTGTCTTTTTAATGTTTGCTTTGGAAGGTTTACACCGGAATTGCTATTGTTCTTTATAATTATGGTGCTTTTTCTATACTAAAATTTACTAAATTTACTAAAATTCAACCGTAGTGTCCTGCAGTTGTGGCCTTCTTTGAAGGTTTTCCTTCCCCTTTCTTGTCGCATGCTCAGTAGCAGTACCAAGAGCTTCACTATGCACTTCCATGCATTTTTGGGTTCCAGTTAATGGTTCTTGGTAGGGTTGTCCCGATACCGATACTAGTATCGGTATCGGCACCGATACCGAGCATTTGCCCAAGTACTTGTACTTGGGCAAATGCTCCCGATGCTTCCCCGATACGTAAAAGTCAGCTGTGATCGGCGCGTGGGGGAGATACAAGATTCTCCCCCAGCGGCTTTCAGCTGCTTTAGTGACACAGCGGTGATCGCTCACCGCTGACTGTCACTGCATTATCCTCCATGCCCCCTCCTTTCCTCTGTGCCTCTCCGCTGTCCCCCTCCGTTCTTCTCTCTTTTTCTGTCCCCCTCCGCTGTCCCCTCCGTTCCTCTTTCCTCCTCTGTGCCTCTCCGCTGTCCCCTCCGTTCCCCCCTCCTTCTCTGTCCCCCTCCGTTCTCCCCCTCCGTTCCTCTTTCCTCCTCTGTGCCTCTCCGCTGTCCCCTCCGTTCCCCCCTCCTTCTCTGTCCCCCTCCGTTCTCCCCCTCCGTTCCGCTGTCCCCCTCCTCCTTCCTTTGTGAATAGACAGAGTCAGCTGACTCTGTCCATTCACATAACTGAAACATTGTAATCTCTTGTGATTACTATGTGTCAGTTTATGAATGGAGAGGAGCCGCTGTCTTCTCTCCATTCATTCTCAGTGCAGCTGAGGCTGCAGAGAAAGGGACTGGGGAATCTCTATCCTCTGTCTCTTTCTCTGTCTCATGGGGGAGATAACAGAGGTCTGTTAAGACCCCTAAAATCTCACCAAAGCCCCCCAACAGGGCTGATTAAAAAAAAAAAAAAAAAAAAAAAAAAAACACATATTGCAATAAAGAATAAAAAAAAAAATTATTGTAAAAAATAAAAATTGTAAATTAAAAAAAAAAAACAAAACAAAACACACACACACACATACACCGTTCACCCCCCCCCCCCCCCCCCCAAAAAAAAAAAGCACTGTTAAAAAAAAATAAAAAAAAACGCTGTCACGTGACATAAAAAAAAGTATCGGTATTCGGTATCGGCGAGTACTTGAAAAAAAGTATCTTATCTTAGGATTGTACTTTTGCAACTACACTCCTGTGTTCTGGAATTATGCTACGTGTGTTGTTTTAGACAATGTGATATTGTTGCCATGCTGCTGTTTTTTCTATGCTGAAATGAATAAAAATTTTGAACGCCAAAACTGAACGTATCCTCTCTACCACGAATATACTATAAAAATTATTATTTTCACACATGGATTATAAAATATTTTTTTTAATAAAATGTATAAAACATACAAATTTGCCCTACTACCCCCAGTGGATAAATATCATATTGCACTCTTCCTATATAGATCCTCAAAAGTAATTTCTAAAGCAATTTAAAAGCGGTTGTAAACCGCTGAACTTTTTTTTATGTTGCCCTACCTGCAAGGCATATCTAGCACATTATGTGCATACTAGCACGTTATTTCAAACTTACCTGAAAACAAAGCCTTCCAGTGATGCAATGTCATCAGTGCAGATGGCATCCATGTATACCCGGTCTTCTTTCCAGGTTCGCGGCTCCGGCTCTGTGACTGGCTGGAGCCGCAATGACGTCACTTCTGCGCATGCGCGCGGGAGCCGCTGGCCACGGCACACTGTTCTGAAGAAACGATGCGGGCGGCTGTCACGTACAGTCAGGTCCATGAATATTGGGACATCGACACAATTCTAATCTTTTTGGCTCTATGCACCACCACAATGGATTTGAAATAAAACAAACAAGATGTGCTTTAACTGCAGACTTTCAGCTTTAATTTGAGGGTATTTACATCCAAAGCAGGTGAACGGTATAGGAATTACAACAGTTTGTATATGTGCCTCCCACTTTTTAAGGGACCAAAAGTAATGGGCTAATTGGCTGCTCAACTGTTCCACGGCCAAGTGTGCTATTTGCATTTGGAATCTGTTGCTGTCAACTCTCAATATGAGATCCAAAGAGCTGTCACTATCAGTGAAGCAAGCCATCATTAGGCTGAAAAAACAAAACAAACCCATCAGAGAGATAGCAAAAACATTAGGTGTGGCCAAATCAACTGTTTGGAACATCCTTAAAAAGAAAGAACACACCGGTGAGCTCAGCAACACCAAAAGACCCGGAAGACCATGGAAACCTACTGTGGTGGATGACTGAAGAATTCTTTCCCTGGTGAAGAAAACACCCTTCACAACAGTTGGCCAGATCAAGAACACTCTCCAGGAGGTAGGTGTATGTGTGTCAAAGTCAACAATCAAGAGAAGACTTCAGAGTGAATACAGAGGGTTCACCACAAGATGTAAACCATTGGTGAGCCTCAAAAACAGGAAGGCCAGATTAGAGTTTGCCAAACAACATCTAAAAAAGCCTTCACAGTTCCGGAACAACATCCTATGGACAGATGAGACCAAGATCAACTTGTACCAGAGTGATGGGAAAGAACAGTATGGAGAAGGAAAGGAACGGCTCATGATCCAAGCCATACCACCTCATCAGTGAGGCATGGTGGTGGTAGTGTCATGGCGTGGGCATGTATGGCTGCCAATGGAACTGGTTCTCTTGTATTTATTGATGATGTGACTGCTGACAAAAGCAGCAGGATGAATTCTGAAGTGTTTCGGCAATATCATCTGCTCATATTCAGCAAAATGCTTCAGAACTCATTGGACGGCACTTCACAGTGCAGATGGACAATGACCCGAAGCATACTGCAAAAGCAACCAAAAAGTTTTTTAAGGGAAAGAAGTGGAATGTTATGCAATGGCCAAGTCAATCACCTGACCTGAATCCGATTGAGCATGCATTTCACTTGCTGAAGACAAAACTGAAGGGAAAATGCCCCAAGAACAATCAGGAACCGAAGACAGTTGCAGTAGAGGGCTGGCAGAGCATGAAACCCAGCATCTGGTGATGTCTGATGACTTCAGGCTGTAATTGACTGCAAAGGATTTGCAACCAAGTATTAAAAAGTGAAAGTTTGATGAATGATTGTTAATCTGTCCCATTACTTTTGGTCCTATAAAAAGTGTGAGGCACATATACTACACTGTTTACCTGATTTTGATGTAAACACCCTCAAATTAAATCTGAAAGTCTGCAGTTAAAGCACATCTTGTTTGTTTCATTTCAAATCCATTGTGGTGGTATGGACCTGACTGTAACTGGCTGCTAGGACAGTAAATATCTCCTAAACAGTGAACGTTTAGGAGATATTTACTCTACCTATAGGGAATCCTTAATATAGGTTTACCTATAGGTAAAATTTAAAGATGAAAGTCTACTTCCTCTTTAAATCGAAGTCAATATTGAGTCCTTGGGGTGCCAATGTTTGTACTTCATATATCCACTGGGATTCTTTCTGACTGGGGCTTTAATGTTATTGCTATCCCTCCAGTGGCCTTTATAAATAAGATATAAATTATTGATTCTTCTGATTATGATGAAAGTGTAAAAACTTTACTACCTCCAGCATCAATATATTAGTTTTTAACAAACAATGCTAAATGATATAAAAAACAAAACAAAACAAAAAAAAAAAAACACAACACATTTAACATAACAATATTAAACAAGTAAAAAAGTTACATTATAGTCATGATATTCACAGTAGATACAACTTATATTAGTTTCCATTTAAAAAACACAAATTATATGGAACTAGCATACACAAATTTTGGATAAATTTGCATTGACACATTTTACCTTTAAATGCTTAATATATAGAAATATCCACATAACAAATGTCCCAAAAGTGCCCTCTAGTGTGTGACATAAGAATCTCTGTGGAGGCTAGATGGTGAACTTCCTATGCAAGGGAATTTTTCCTAACTGCAGTATAAAAAGATGTAATATAATAACAGTACATTTTGTAAGATTTCTTTTTTCTTTATTTAAAGGTATGCAACATCACACAATAGTATGACATGACATCATGTTCTTGGTCAAAAACATCAGCTTCAACTGCCTGTATTTATACAAATGGAAAGTTGGAGGACAAAACAACTTAATGTCCATAATCACGCCACATTAATATACAGCAGTTAAAGCCTGGGAAGCTAAATACCCACACAGAAATATAAAGTACTGTGATGTAGTTGGTGACATGTAGGAGACTATGGATAATGTACATACCAGGAAGATGAAACAAACTACAGGTGCACAACTACAAGATGGTAGTGGTCGAACATTGAACATGTATAGTGAGGGACAATATTCCTAGACTTCATTGCAGTCATACCCTGTGGTCAGTGCATACCAGGTGGCATTTTTCAATAATTTTGGGGGGTAGAAAAGTAGATACCTCAAGGTGCCCAGGTAAGGGAGAAGAAACCGCAAAAAAAGAAAAAAAAAAAAAAGGAGGGGGGGGGGGGGTAACCGTGACAGGGTCGACGGCACGCACAGTCGATACCAATGCAAGGAATAACCTAATTTAGGAAAAAGATAAATACTCATCCAAGAAGTTAAACATATTCCAATAGAGCCAGCGTGTGTTGTGTCCCTCCGTTGTGTCCATGAGAGCAGCAATCCAGCGTTCCATCTGTAGATTGTCGTTCACCCTGACAAAAATGTTGTAAGATTTCAATAGAAACAGGGGTTTGTTCAGTTGATATTTGTTTTAATTTGACTTCCTTTAATCCTTTTGTAAACAGAGTTTTTTTTTATCTTAAATGCCCAGACCAAGACTACTAGGGATGGTGTGCTTTAGTTAACGTGACAACGACTCTATGACTCATCTGAATGACAGAGGGTCTGAGAACTAGGTATTGTGGTGAACCACTTGATTGCAGAATCTGTAGAGGCTTCTGGGAAAACTTCAGGGTTGCCCAGCTTCCCTCTGTACTGGGCCCAATTATCTGGAAGCTTCTAACCCCAAACTCGGTTTCCATAAAAGGAACACTGTTCTTTCTTGTCAACCGTGAAGAGCGGCGAGAAATAACAAAATCAATTCAACCAAAAACCTTATGTTTTATTATACTGCTTTAATTATCAATTTACATGTTTAATGAAGCTTTGGCACTAATGTAACACCACAGAAAAAAATGAAAAATAGTCTTATTAAAAAAAGGGAGTTCGTTTGTACTTTGTTAAATGAAGTGTGAAGAAGAAAAGCTTTCCTTGTCCTCTTCAGTTTCAGTAAACGCCACTTCATGACCATTCCGCTCTGGAAGGTGAGCACAAAGAAAAGATGTGTCAGGAGCAGAGGAGAGAATGTATGAAAAAATACAGAGAAACTTCAGAACGCACATCCTCCATTATGCATTGAATAAGTTTAAAGTGTCATTCCACGTGTAAATTATATTTCTATTCTAAGAGTTCTAAATTCCTGCTAACTTCCCATTACTTATGGAGACTGCCTCTTCCTTAAGAAGTGATACTGTTATATAATGGCAGAACCCTATGACAATGTTCAGGAGCTCTCTAAAGTCTTGAAGTACCACAGCTGCTGGAGACCTAAAAACATTTCCAGCAGGTTGTTCCTTCTTCAGGTGCTGGAAAAATGGTTTGTGGACAAATCCTTAGCAGGCTTGTGTACAATGATTAAAGTTGCTATTTGCTGCTTTATATATTTGCAGGGCCAAGTTAATATAAAGTCTAACCCAGAAAATGTGGAAGCGTGTACACTGTTGTGGCTTTGCGGATTCGACTCTTAACATTTTCCAAAACTTATGCTGAAATTTTCGTATGCACAAGGCCCAAGTGACCAGTGAGCTCTGTAACTCTCTTTCAATTGTGTTAGCTTACCCTATAAATGCAAATGTACTGTATAGGTCTATTTAAAGGTAACAAACATTATTTTCTGTGGGGGTTTTTTTGTGGAAAGAAACACTTTATTGAGATAATCTTGACCTTTATATAAAGCTACTTATGCCAGCAGAGGTGTACCACCAGCTACTGTAAATTTCTTAAAGTGTATGGAGTGTATGGGGGGGGGGGGGGGGTTGGGTATACGATATGTCCACGGTATCTGATTAAATGTATGTGTTTACCATGTGCATTATCTGGGATTGTCATGACTTGATGTGCCTTGGAACCCTTGACATGCTCTCTTGGGGATAGTGCCTTTTATGATCTATGGTTATGGCTGTTATTGTTCTGCAAATTTTAAACACTATCATGGAGACTGGTTATTACTAGAAATAACATGTTTGTATCTTGTAATGATATGCATTGTTTGTGATGGAAATGTATACTATAATACTTTGAGTTGTACTGGCTGCTAGTGCTGATGCATTGTATTGTTTGTCTGTCTTGTGGTTGCGGTTGTAACCGTTTTGTATACTTTTAGACTGGGCAGACTCCTTCAAGCAGATTTACCTGCTCAGCAGGGGGATCTCTCCGCTGATCCTTGCTGAGCAGGCACATGACATGTCAGTGTCTGCTCCGCTATGCAGAACGGACACAGACACAGCCTGATGTTCCCTGTGGGGTGCCTGTTTGTTTCCATCTATCATCTGATCCGCCAGATGGATGGAGAACGCACCTCCGTCTGTTCTTGGATCAGATGTCGGGGGATACATGTCTGCTGACATCTGCCGCTCAATAGAGAGCTATAGATGATCCATGCATTCTGAAGAACTGACAAGTGGACCCAATTGATCCGTCAGTGTGAAAATTAGGTTTTTAAAACATTGATGGAAATTAAGAACATGAAATGAATTCCATGTATAGCTGATATCTTATCTCAATGGTTGTTAAGCAGTGAGATACAAAAATGATGATGGTGACCAATCTACAAATCTCTTAATTTAATGGGACAGACAAATTATGGGAGAGCAGAATGTAAAAATGTGCAAGTCATATAAAAAAATACTACTAGCAAAATAAATCGTAGCAATGAATCAAAATTGGTGCTCACTGAAAATATTTGATCCTATTAACCCTTTAGGCAGATATGGATCTTTTCAGAATTGTACTGATAATGTAGGCACAGGGAAGAGAAGGATCACTGTGCCTCGACTGACCAGCTTAAAAGAGAAGTATGGGGTTTTCTTTTCTTTTTTTTTTTTTTTTAACGATCATACTTACCTTGGTGGTTCCGATGCTGCATCTGTCCCCGGCGCCTCTAAGATTAAGAGCCAAGCAATCTAACACTGCAGATCGCTCTGTTCTCACAGCTCCCTGAGTGGAGAGCTGGTGATTGTCAGTCACTGGGTCTCTACTCTGCCCCTCCTCGCTGACTGGAGTGCTGGACTGTGGAGGGGCGATTGCGGCCGTCTCAGGCTCTCAGCGGCTCGCTGAGAGGCTGAGCCGGGTGTTAGTGCAGGCATTTGGGCAGATCCTCTATTGTTGCGATCTTGCCCAAGCTTGGACCGGCACTGTGACGTCTCCAGACAGCGGATATCAGCCCGCTGTCTGCTGAAATCAGGTCACAGGAGTGCAGAACGAACTCCACTCCTGTGATCCACAGGAGAAGTACAGCCAAACAAGCTTTGGCTGTACTTCTCCATTAAATAAAACCTGCTAATAGCCACCCCCTCCTGAACATGCCATTTGACTGGCTATCACCCTGACCTACTGGCCTTGATTCATCAACCTGCAGTAACATTAAAAGAGTGCAAAATGTGCAAAAACATTTGACAACCCTAACCTAGAGGTCCCTTTAGGATGCTTCAAACACTCTTTAGAATATTTTAAGTGCTTCTACAGCTTTTTTATTGAGGGCTACTACAGTCACTGAGCTGGAAAGTTAGAAATTCTAATCTGTATACTTGTTCCAAATTAGTGACTGAAAGTATTGAAAATGACATGAAGGACAGCATAACAGCGAGGCAACTAGAACTTTTAGAGAGATTAGCAATGTCCACCCTCATGTTTCTCTAAGGACAGGATTCCATGAAAAATGCCCTGTAATATGTGTGGACCAACAATCAAATCACTGTCTGACGTACTCAAATGCCTATATTTATTTTTGCCACCACTACCTTGTTGTGTAAAAAAATCAAGGTACTTCTGGTTTTAACATAGCATGGGGACACATTCCCTGCCTCCCAACAAAGCAGCATGTGGAGCATGAGCAGCCAATCACCACAGCCCAGCATATCTCATGGGGGTGGGGGGCATAATAATCAGTGTGCAGGTAAGTATAGGCACCAGAGGGAGTTTAGAATAGAGTAAGGGATTTTTTTTTTGCTTTGACTGTTTTAAACATGTCAGAAGAGATTTATATTATACAAGGTGCAAGCCGTCAGACCAGTAAATAGAGAATTTCGGTGAGCGGGGAAAAGAAGCCAAGAATAATGCAGAAGAGATTTAACCCTTCCTAATCAAGAGTGCATTTCTAAATGTTGTGGCTATACCAGTAAAAGTTATTTTAAATTTATATTTATATATAAGAATAATATGGTCATATGACATATGTAATTTACATGTTTGCCACCTTAGGCCTCAGATGCACAAGCACCTAAAGGGAGGGCTCTGCACATGGGACTTTCACCAAGCGTAATAGAATAATTCAATCACTGCTCAGTAGCTGCTTTAGGGAATGTAGAAAGTCTACAAATAAAGTCATATTAAAGATACTTATTTTATGATGCTTATAGAAAGATTTGCATGCTCTTGCTATTCTTTTATAAACATCCTCCTCCCTTCTTGATCCACTAACTTTAACCAGGCCCCAGGTATGTTGATACCCCCCTGTGCCTGCCAGAAGCTACGGAATCTTGCTGAAGTCTTCACTTTGTGAATGCTCCCATTTAGAACTACAGATTCATGTGGAGCCATTCCTAGGAGGCACACAGAGCCATAGCCGCACTGACTTGTCAATAACCACTGTAGAGGAGGATAGGTATTGCTTTGGATGTGTATCCCTTTAGCTCTGTCTGTGTGTGCAGGACTGGAAATGGTTGTAGTTCTAAATGGGAAAATTGATAAACTGAAGACTCCTGCGAGACTTCACAGGTCCCGGTGGGCGCACGGGACACCTACATACCTGAAATTGACTGGCACAGCCTGCGCACTAAGTAGCAGACTAAGTACCGGACAGAAACGTTTAAAAAGAATAGCACATAGAAAAAAAGAGCATGCAAGTCCTACTATAAGCAAAAAAGATAGGTAAAAGTCATTTTTCTGAAGAGGAAAACCGTCATTTACCATAATTGCAACCAAGACAGGGGGGCTGCCCTTAAAGTTAATTATTGGCGACTGAATAGCAGGTATATTGAGTTGATATTGAAAACAGTGTGTGTTTCTGTCCCCTGTCCTCCCTGGGAGATTAATAGCTCTTGATTTAGCTAAAGTGATCAAGGCGAACTCCAAAATTAAAATGTTTAATAATTACCGTACTTTATACTACTTAGGTTTCAAAACCAAATGTACTTTACTGAGAAAATGTGATATGCAGCCAACCGATGAGACATCTGTCCTCTGGGACAGGAGTTTTACTAAGCAGCATTGTCACTTTAATCTATTTTTCTGCATATTGTTATGGAGAATTCAGCAGGGGCAAGTAATAACAGTGGGAGGTATGACTCCTTCGCCCCAGTGAATTCTCAAATTTTAGAAGTATACGTATAGAGAAACTACCTTGGTTCAAATGAGGTCTGTTATGTATTCAGTTGGTGTGGTGTAAGGGCCTCATACTAGGGCCCTGGACAC
>NW_027362623.1:0-34726 GCF_042186555.1 Aquarana catesbeiana | reverse complement strand
ATTTGACAGGCATCTGTGCAGGTTCATGCACAGATGTCTATTCAAATCACCCCCTAAGTCACCAAAAGTAGCACAGGAACTACTTTTGGGAATCGGTGCGGTGCCGCAAAGTCGGCGTCGCACCAATTCAGACAGTGCCATTGCTGGCAACAGCAGCCAATTTGGCATGCGATTTCGCATGTCAAATCGCATGCCAAATCGGCCCAATGTGAATGGGTGCTTAAATAGGAACTGCAGTCTGCGCACAAAATTTGGTATTATTAGAATGCAATTGGAGACCCTTATTGGGCACTGATGAGGCTGAGGTGATGGGCACTGGTAAGTCTGCATTGATGGGCACTGATCAGGCTGCATTGATGGGCACTGACGAGGCTGCGCTGATGGGCACTGGTGAGGCTGCATTGATGGGCACTGGTGAGGCTGCATTGATGGGGACTGATGAGGCTGCATTGATGGGCACTGGTGAGGCTGCATTGATCTGCACTGGTGAGGCTGCATTGATGGGCACTGGTGAGGCTGCATTGATGGGGACTGATGAGGCTGCATTGATGGGGACTGATGAGGCTGCATTGATGGGGACTGATGAGGCTGCTTTGATGGGCACTGGTGAGGCTGCTTTGATGGGCACTGATGAGGCAACACTGATAGTCACTGATGACGCTGCGCTGATGGGCACTGATGAGGCAACACTGATAGTCACTGATGACGCTGCGCTGATGGGCACTGATGAGGCTGCTTTGATGGGCACTGACGAGGCTGCACTGATGGGCACTGACGAGGCTTTTTTTTTTTTTTTTTAATTTTTTTATATTTTGTTATAAAAAATTTAAAACAGGTAATTTTTCTCCTTGATTGATGTACGCTGATGAGGCGGCAGTGATGGGCACTGATAGGCGGCAGTGATGGGCACTGATCAGTTACACTGATAGGCAGCACTGCTAGGTGGCACTGATTGGCACTACTGGTGGGCATTGATAGGTGGCACTTGTGGGCATTGATAGGTGGCACTGTGGGCACTGTTAGGTGGCACTGTGGGCACTGTTAGGTGGCACTGTGGGCAGTGTTAGGTGGCACTATTAGGTGGCACTGATGAGGCAGATGTGCCTCTTCCACTTCGGGACCGATGTCCCTCACATCTGGACACAGCCGTCACGTGATCGGGAGGGCCGATCTCTGCTTAGCTGGATTCTGTGATCATAATAATCACAGGATCAAGCCGCAGCGCGCCTTGTGGCCGTGCTGCGAGCACTCGCTCTGAGGGACATTCCTGAACGTCCAATCAGGACAAGGAAATGACCACCCAGCCGCTTATGTGCAGTGGCCGGGTGGGAGGTGGTTAATGTACAGAGAGAAAGAGGTGGAGCTCTAAGAAGAAAAGGTGGGGCCTAAAGAGGAAAGGGTGTGGTTTACAGATGACAGGGCGGGTCTTAAACAGGAAGGGGCATGGCATTGACAGGAAAGGGTGGGTCGTATTTAAATTAGGGGGGTACACAAGTTTAGTCAGGCCTAGGGCAGCACAAAACCTAAATACACCACTGCTCCCAACCCACACAGATCCAAACAGCAAGGCCTGATTAAAGTTACCAGCACACACAAAAATCCTACTTCTAGCACAAGGATCTCAAACTTGCGGCCCTCCAGCTGTTGCGAAACTACAAGTCCCATGAGGCATTGCAAGGCTGATAGATTACAAGCATGACTCCCACAGGCAAAAGCATGATGGGACTTGTAGTTTCGCGACAGCTGGAGGGCCGCAAGTTTGAGATCCCTGTATCTAGCACCTACCTAAAGTAGAGGGTGCTACACTTTTTTATATGACTTTTTTTTTAAACCAACAATTAAAATGATCTTGGATTATTTTATCTGTATTTACTCTGGCACACCTTTCTGCATTTCTATGGTCTGAGGTCCTGTTGGGTGCCCATCAGGAGAAGCCTTGCTGTGTGGGAGCCGCCTCACCAGAGTCTACGTTCCCAGCAAAATCAGGGGGGGAATCAAAGGTTCCATCCTACGGTCCGAATTTTATGAATGGGCCGCAAAATGTGGGATGCGATAAGCCTGCCGAGTATAGTTACATAGTTAGTAAGGTTGAAAAAAGACACAAGTCCATCTAGTTCAACCATAAAAAAAAATAATAATAATAAAATAAAAAATATCATACAATCCCAGGAGAGAGCGAATAGCGAGATCCTCTCTCCGTTATAAAAGAGCCGTTAAGTAGCTGTTTCATTGCCTATTTATTTCTATACATTGTATTCAAGCCGGTAGACTTCTCTAACATGGAGGCAGTTATCCACAAGACACAAAGGAAGCCTATTGAAGGCAGATCACCTTGAGAGCGCTATCCCACACGTAATCCCGCCGCCGTAATGTGAAATGATTGCATTCCCTCGCCTTGCTCATAAAAGCAAAAGAGAAATCTTGATGATAATTTCATTTTGCTTTTATTACAAAACTACTGATTTAAATGTAACTCCGCACAGATGGGAGCAAGGATTTCACGCTGCCAGGAAACATTGTTTTGATGCTCAATGAACATTTTGCATATTAAAAATTCCTGCTGGTAGATAATCGAATATTTGCCTGGAAAAAAAAAAAAAAAAAAAAAAAGCAGATTCCTGTTTCCTGTTGGGTGCAAGCTAATTCGACCCGTTCTATTTTACAGCACGCTCTTATCTGGTTTCCCTTTGGAGAAACGTGTATCTTAATTGTACTAATTAAATCTGTCATGGGTTATATTTACAGTAACTTCAGAACTTCCTTTTTTTTTTTTAAAAAAACAAAATAATACAGAATAGAAAAAAAAAAGTGTTTGCTTGTTGGAAGCTTTTGCAGAGAAATTTTATTTACATAATACAATTAGTTTCATGTTCTTCAGAAAGTTTTCCGTAGTCTGATTAATCATTTAAAGTATATCTAAAGCCAACATTTTATATATAATTTTAAATAGTGTAGGGAATACTTAAAATCCCTGTCCGTCACTAATTGGATTTTTTTTTGTTATTTTTTTAGTTTATTTTATTTATATTATCTATTATTATTTATTTATTTTATTTATCATGTTATTTATTTGATTTTTTTATTTATTTGTTTATTTAATTGTATTTATTTATTATGTTATTTATTTGATTTTTTATGTATTTGCTTATTTTATTTTATTTATTCCACTATTTATTAAATTCATGAAATAATTGAGTTATCGATATAGTTATTTATTTAATTATTTATTTGTTACCATCTGTGCTCCATTGGGGAGATTTCCTTTCACTTCCTGTGCTGTAGACACAACGCTGTTTGCATAGTAATCATTTAAAGTATATCAAAAGCCAACTTTTTATTTATAATTTTAAATTTTAAATAGTGTAGGGAATACTTAAAATCCCTGTCCGTCACTAATTGGATTATTTTTTTAGTTTTTTTTTAAATTTTATTTATCATGTTATTTATTTAAATTTTTTATTTATTTGTTTATTTCATTTTATTTATTTATTATGTGATTTATTAGATTTTTTTATGTATTTGCTTACTTTATTTTAATTATTTATTCTACTATTTATCAAATTCATGAATGTATTTAGTTATCATTTATTTAATTATTTATTTGTTACCATCTGTGCTCCATTGGGGAGATTTCCTTACACTTCCTGTGCTGTAGACACAACGCTGTTTGAGTAAGAAGGAAGGAGAGCCCGGTGTCCAAAATGATACAACTCCTGGTGGGCAAATACAATCATTTATTGAAAGTGTGAGAGCTTACAGATCAAGCCAACGAGTTTTGGAGAGGCCTCCCTGCCCCGAAACGCGTTGGATCAATCTGTACGTTCTCACACTTTCAATAAACAATTGTATTCTCTCACTAAGACATACCAGGGGAGTAGTGTTGTTTGATACATAATCCCATTTTTTCGAGGGGACTGCAGGCTAGCCTCTTGCCTACCGACTATGGGCCCTGGCATTCGAGAGGGCTACAAGTAGTTAGGAAGATGTCCTGTTATATAATGCAAGAGGACATTATTATATTTAACAGTCAAGGAAGCTATGATGGCCAATTTGGCACTCAGTAAGCAGTATCATGTCTACAGTCTCTGATCATCTCCTGTATCATGTCTGCAGTCTCTGATCATCTCCTGTATTGTGTCTGCAGTCTCTGATCATCTCCTGTATTGTGTCTGCAGTCTCTGATCATCTCCTGTATCATGTCTGCAGTCTCTGATCATCTCTTGTACTATGTCTGCAGTCTCTGATCATCTCCTGTATCATGTCTGCAGTCTCTGATCATCTCCTGTATCATGTCTGCAGTCTCTGATCATCTCCTGTATCATGTCTGCAGTCTCTGATCATCTCCTGTATTGTGTCTGCAGTTGCTGATCATCTCCTGTATCATGTCTGCAGTCTCTGATCATCTCCTGTATCATGTCTGCAGTCTCTGATCATCTCCTGTATCATGTCTGCAGTCTCTGATCATCTCCTGTATTATGTCTGCAGTCTCTGATCATCTCCTGTATCATGTCTGCAGTCTCTGATCATCTCCTGTATTATGTCTGCAGTCTCTGATCATCTCCTGTATCATGTCTGCAGTCTCTGATCATCTCCTGTAATATGTCTGCAGTCTCTGATCATCTCCTGTATTATGTCTGCAGTCTCTGATCATCTCCTGTATTATGTCTGCAGTCTCTGACCGTCTCCTGTACTATGTCTGCAGTCTCTGATCATCTCTTGTACTATGTCTGCAGCCTCTGATCATCTCCTGTATCATGTCTGCAGTCTCTGATCATCTCCTGTATTATGTCTGCAGTCTCTGATCATCTCCTGTATCATGTCTGCAGTCTCTGATCATCTCCTGTATCATGTCTGCAGTCTCTGATCATCTCCTGTATCATGTCTGCAGTCTCTGATCATCTCCTGTATTGTGTCTGCAGTCTCTGATCATCTCCTGTATTATGTCTGCAGTCTCTGATCATCTCCTGTATCATGTCTGCAGTCTCCGATCATCTCCTGTACCATGTCTGCAGTCTCTGACCGTCTCCTGTACTATGTCTGCAGTCTCTGATCATCTCCTGTATTATGTCTGCAGTCTCTGATCATCTCCTGTATCATGTCTGCAGTCTCTGATCATCTCCTGTAATATGTCTGCAGTCTCTGATCATCTCCTGTATTATGTCTGCAGTCTCTGATCATCTCCTGTATCATGTCTGCAGTCTCTGATCATCTCCTGTATTATGTCTGCAGTCTCTGACCGTCTCCTGTACTATGTCTGCAGTCTCTGATCATCTCTTGTACTATGTCTGCAGTCTCTGATCATCTCCTGTATTATGTCTGCAGTCTCTGATCATCTCCTGTACTATGTCTGCAGTCTCTGACCATCTCCTGTAATATGTCTGCAGTCTCTGACCATCTCTTGTATCATGTCTGCAGTCTGTGATCATCTCCTGTATTATGTCTGCAGTCTCTGATCATCTCCTGTACTATGTCTGCAGCCTCTGATCATCTCCCCTATTGTGTCTGCAGTCTCTGATCATCTCCTGTATTATGTCTGCAGTCTCTGATCATCTCCTGCATTATGTCTGCAGTCTCTGACCATCTTTTGTTGTTTGCTTGTAGCCTCTGTCAGCTTTTTTTAGCATTACATTCACTGAATATTATGTGTTGCCCTTTGGCTATGCCAGGGGCTGCACCTATATTGAGTATGTTTACCACCCCCCAGCTGTGGCCCCCAGCTCCTCTATGCAGCGGCTCCCCATAGACAATGTGCCCAGTAGACTATGTGCTGTATATTCTATCCGCCATGCGTAGATGACTTTTTTTCAGGCCTCTATTTTTGGCTCGGCGTTCTTCGCTCTCACAAGGTGCTTCACCCCGCAGCAATTTAATAACATCCAGGTCTGCCTGTATGATCTATAATAACACGCCAATATATTAGACGTTATGTTAAATCCCCGCTGCAGATGTTCATTTTTCTTGCTGACAATCCCTATTAGCTGTGTGTACAAGTCTAACCTTTGCTGCGCGTCAGATTACTCCGGGCTTTACTTAATGCGAACTTCCTTCATTTACATTCTTCTCTGTAAATGTATGGGGAGTAATCTGCCACCGAAGCTCCATTCCGCCTTTCTTCTCATTGTTTTTTCCTTGCAAAATAATTGTAGAGTGTTCTTTACGTACTTGGCCACAACCCATGCATTGCATCCGGAAGTATTCACAGCGCTTCACTTTTTCCACATTTTGTTATGTTACAGCCGTATTCCAAAATGGATTCAATTCATTATTTTCCTCAAAATTCTACAAACAATCCCCCATAATGACAATGTGAGAGAAGTTTGTTTGAAATCTTTGCAAATTTATTAAAAATAAAAAATGAACAAGATCCCATGTACATAAG
The DNA here is from genome assembly GCF_042186555.1 of Aquarana catesbeiana. Taxonomy (NCBI): domain Eukaryota; kingdom Metazoa; phylum Chordata; class Amphibia; order Anura; family Ranidae; genus Aquarana; species Aquarana catesbeiana. Next base: position 28,347 of record NW_027362623.1, on the reverse strand, counting down.
TATCACTGGTTCCGCCCATGTACATAAGTATCACAGGCTCCTCCCATGTACATAAGTATCACAGGCTCCTCCCATGTACATAAGTATCACAGGCTCCTCCCATGTACATAAGTATCACAGGCTCCTCCCATGTACTTAAGTATCACAGGCTCCTCCCATGTACATAAGTATCACAGGCTCCTCCCATGTACATAAGTATCACAGGCTCCTCCCATGTACATAAGTATCACAGGCTCCTCCCATGTACTTAAGTATCACAGGCTCCTCCCATGTACATAAGTATCACAGGCTCCTCCCATGTACATAAGTATCACAGACTCCTCCCATGTACATAAGTATCACAGGCTCCTCCCATGTACATAAGTATCACAGGCTCCTCCCATGCACATAAGTATCCCAGGCTCCTCCCATGTACATAAGTATCACAGACTCCTCCTATGTACATAAGTATCACAGGCTCCTCCCATGCACATAAGTATCACAGGCTCCTCCCATGTATATAAGTATCACAGACTCCTCCCATGTACATAAGTATCACAGGCTCCTCCCATGTACATAAGTATCACAGGCTCCTCCCATGTACATAAGTATCACAGACTCCTCCCATGTACATAAGTATCACAGACTCCTCCCATGTACATAAGTATCACAGACTCCTCCCATGTACATAAGTATCACAGACTCCTCCCATGTACATAAGTATCACAGACTCCTCCCATGTACATAAGTATCACAGACTCCTCCCATGTACATAAGTATCACAGACTCCTCCCGTGTACATAAGTATCACAGACTCCTCCCATGTACATAAGTGTCCCATGTATATAAGTATCACAGGCTCCTCCCATGTACATAAGTGTCCCATGTACATAAGTATCAAAGGCTCCTCCCATGTACATAAGTATCACAGACTCCTCCCATGTACCTTAGTATCACAGACTCCTCCCAGGTACATAAGAATCACAGACTCCTCCCAGGTACATAAGAATCACAGACTCCTCCCATGTACATAAGTATCACAGGCTCCTCTCATGTACATAAGTATCACAGGCTCCTCCCATGTACATAAGTATCACAGACTCCTCCCGTGTACATAAGTTTTACAGACTCCTCCCATGTACATAAGTATCACAGACTCCTCCCATGTACATAAGTTTTACAGACTCCTCCCATGTACTTAAGTATCACAGGCTCCTCCCATGTACATAATTATCACAGCCTTTGCCATGACACTCAAAATTGAGCTCAGGTGCCTCCTGTTTCCACTGTTCATCCTTGAGATGTTTCTACAACTTGATTGGAGACCACCTGTGGTAAATTCAGGTGATTGGACATGATTTGGAAAGGCACACACCTGTCTATATAAAGGTCCCACAGGTGACAGTGCATGTCAGAGCACAAACCAAGATATGAAGTCCAAGTAATTGTCTGTAGACCTCAGAGACAGGAATGTATGGAGGCACAGATCGGGGGAAGGGTACAGAAATATTTCTGCAGCATTGAAAGTCCCAATGAGCACAATGGCCTCCACCATCCATAAATGGAAGAAGTTTGGAACCACCAGGACCCTTCCTAGAGCGGGCCGCCAGGCCAAACTGAGCAATCGGGGGAGAAGGGCCTTAGTCAGGGAGGTGACCAAGAACCCGATGGTCACTCTAACAAAGCTCCAGCGTTTCTCTGTGGAGAGAGGAGAACCTTTCAGAAGAACAACCATCTCTGCAGCACTCCACCAATCAGGCCTGTATTGTAGAGTGGCCAGATGGAAGCCACTCCTCAGTAAAAGGCACATGACAGCCAACCTGGAGTTTGCCAAAAGGCACCTGAAGGACTCTCAGACCATGAGAAACAAAATTCTCTGGTCTTTTGAAACAAAGATTGAACTCTTTGGCCTGAATGGCAAGCGTCATGTCTGGAGGAAACCTGGCATTGCTCATCACCTGGCCATACCATCCCTTCATTAAAGCTTGGTGGTGGCAGCATTATGCTGTGGGGATGTTTTTCAGCGGCAGGAACTGGGAGACTAGTCAGGATGGAGGGAAAGATGAATGCAGCAATGTACAGAGACATCCTTGATGAAAACTTTCTCTAGAGGGCTCTGGACCTCAGACTGGGGTGAAGGTTCATCTTCCAACAGGACAATGACCCTAAGCACACAGCCAAGATAACAAAGGTGTGGCTGCGGGACTACTCTATGAATGTCCTTGAGTTGCCCAGCCAGAGTTCAGATTTAAACCCGATTGAACATCTCCGGAGAGATCTGAAAATGGCTGCACACCGACACTCCCCATCCAACCTGATGGAGCTTGAGAGGTCCTGCATAGAAGAATGGGAGAAACTGTTTAAAAATAGGTGTGCCAAGCTTGTAGCATCATACTCAAAAAGACTTGAGGCTGTAATTGGTCCCAAAAGGAGCTTCACCAAAGTATTGAGCAAAGGCTGTGATACTTATGTACATGGGAGGAGTCTGTAATACTTATGTACATGGGAGGAGCCTGTGATACTTATGTACATGGGAGGAGCCTGTGATACTTATGTACATAGGAGGAGTCTGTGATACTTATGTACATAGGAGGAGTCTGTGATACTTATGTACATGGGAGGAGCCTGTGATACTTATGTACATGGGAGGAACCTGTGATACTTATGTACATGGGAGGAGCCTGTGATACTTATGTACATAGGAGGAGCCTGTGATACTTATGTACATGGAATTTTTTTGTTTTTGTTTTTTTTAATGAATTTGCAAAGATTTCAAATAAACTTCTTTCACATTGTCTTTATGGGGGATTGTTTGTAGAATTTTTAGGAAAATAATTAATTTAATCCATTTTGGAATAAGGCTGTAACAATAGAAAATGTGGAAAAAATGAAGCGCTGTGAATACTTTTCGGATGCACTGTATAAACGTTGCAGTTTGCAAGTGGTTTACGGGGGTTATAGATGAAGCTATCAGCCATAACCCCGGTATTTTTTTTTCAGCTGGTGAATGGCTTCCTCATGAAAGTGGTCCAAGCCGCTAATTAGCGGCTGGATCACTTTCAGAATCAGTTGGGAGGAGTCATTCTCTCCCCTCCCGCCAGCGTTTATCAGGCTTACCATTTTTAACAGCATGCCCGGGAAACGACCCGATGATTTACACAGCTGGCCATAGAGATAGAGATTTTTTTTTTATATTTTACAAAAATTGGGATATATAATGTGGGTTTTTGCATTAAAATTCATTAGTGTATTTTTTCCAAAGAAAAAAGCATTTGAAAAACTGCTGCGCAAATACCGTGTGACATAAAAAATAGCAATAATCGTTTTATTTTATTCTCTAGGGTCTCTGCTAAAAATAAACATATAATGTTTGGGGGTTCTAAGTCATTTTCTAGCAAAAAAAAAAATACTGATTTAAATTTGTAAACAAAAAAATGTTCTTCCTGGATTCCTCACTTTGCCGCTGTCTGCAGACCCGCCCACTCTTAAAAATGAACAGCCTCCTGTAGTATATTCCTATTTAACAGCAACTTCTTTGGAGTGGCGTTGTGCGAGTTGCCTGAACCCAGGGAAAAGCAAGTCTTTTGCCCCCTAACATAAGGACCATTAGCACTCCCTACGTCCCTTACTCCAGAATCTAAAAAAAATTTGAATATCATCAAGAAGTTAATTTTTTTCAGTAATTAAATTCAAAAAGTGAAACTAATATAATCTATAGATTAATTACACAAACAGTGATATATTTCAAGCGTTTTTTTCCTTTTCATGATCTAATTAAACTGTAAGCTAATCAACATAAACACATAACATCTCACAGTAGTTTGATAACAAGGTAACAATATTAATCTCATCTCCATGTGATGAGCAGACAGACAGAAACAATAGATGACCCATGTAACAATGAGGGCACACAATGGGAGAGACACACTTAACAATAAACCAACAACACACAATGATCCCATCCCACCTCAGACTGTCTGGCATCAGTCTACAACAGTCTATGAGACAAACTCATACAATGTTCCAGCTGTCTGAAAAGGTGGAATTATTTTATCCTCATAGATTTCTTGAGGGCTATTGTTGATAAATATTTCTGCCCCAAGTGAAGGAGCTTCTCCAACCCAGTCTGCAGGAGGTCCACCATATTCCCTCTGATCATTAGCCTGTACAAGATTATTATTACCTCTTTCCATCCACTCCAGAAGGAAAGCTTTATTGTCCTTATTCAGAGAATAAATCCAAGCCTCCTTCTTAGAGTTCATCACATGGTTGTCCATCATTAGAGGATCATCTGCTCTCTCCATGGCATCAGAGGCTTTTCAATGCTCTGGCCGGGAGAAGCAGACAAAGACTCCAGTCTCCACCACGGACCATAATCAGGGGTAGGAGGCTTGCCCCTAGTCCCCTCCAAAAGCCCCTGTCCCAGTTGGGTCTCTCAGATTCTCTTTCTCTCACTTTCTATTTCTTTCTATCATTTTATTTCTGTTTCTTTGAGGTGATTGAGGCAAAGGAAAAATAACCAATTCTATCCAGTGGCTCCTGCAGGGTGGTGCTTCTTTCTTTCTTTCTTGGAACCGCCCAGCACCCTGCCTGGGTGCTTCGGTCAAGATATAAAGCTTCCTTCAGTCTGGATCCAGGAACCGGGTATTATAGCAGATTATTGCACCCAGGATACAAGCTTAGGTGCATGCTGGAACTCAAACACTTTATTGTAAATTCACACAGAGTATATAGCACACCAGATGAGGTAGGGCCTGATCACAATACAAACTGTAAACAGGAAAATAATTTACGTAGCTAAGGACATGGGTGTCCTTTTCGACAATGTCATTATCACATTATCATGGTCAGAGACTGCAGACGTAGTACAGTCCCTAGGATAAGTAATGGATAATGGCCAACAGGCCCTCTTACCAGACCCAGCGAAACTACAGCAGTGATCCCTCCGGCTGGACGATCGCTCACTCTGGGTTGCCCGGGGGCGACTCTGGTCAGTAGTGTAGCACATCTGTACCCTAGTAGTGGCTCAGTGTTTCTCCCTCTGGTGGTGCTGGGCAGCGTGGCTCTCTCTGGTGGCGCTGGGCAGCGTGGCTCTCTCTCTGGCTTACGCCCAGCACACTCCTTATTCTTTGTCCTGTAGCGCTTTCTCCCTCAGCTTTTTTTCAGGCTGCAGTCTCTCAATCTCTCTCTTGATCGAGCTGTAGCCTTTGGGACTACATGTCCCTTGATGCTCTCCTCTCCTAGTCTCCTTTGATTGATGGGGGGGCTTGACAGCACCTTGATGGTGTCACCCCACTGGCAGGTGGCATCCGGGTGCGGGCTGCCTGCACCCCAATAGCGACGCAACTGTGCTAAATTTAAGATCCGATCCCTGATTCCAGGGGGGGCACTTGACCCCCTTTGTCCCTACCTGCGGACGCCCATGGCTAAGGAACAACCAACATAAACATAAACAATTATTCAGTAATTCAATTCAAAAAGTGAAACATATATTCTATAGATTCATTACACACAAAGTGGTATATTTCAATAATTTCTTTCTTTTCATGATCTAAATAAAGCGTAAGCTATTCAACATAAACACATAACATCCCACAATAGTTCGATAACAAGGTAACATGGACACAATATTAATCTCATCTCCATGTGATGAGCAGACAGACAGAAACAATAGATGACTCACTTAACAATGGGAATGCACACCTAGGAGGTACACAATGGGAGAGACATACTACTTAACAATAAACCAACAACAAGCAGTGATCCCACCCCACCTCAGACTGTGAGAGCACCAGTCTACAACAGTCTATGAGACAAATTCATACAATGTTCCAGCTGTCTGAAAAGGTGGAATTCATTTATCTTCATAGATTTCTTGAGGGATATTGTTGATACATTTTTCTGTCTCAAGTCTAGAAGATTCTCCAACCCAGTCTGCAGGAGGTCTACCATATTTCCTCTGACCATTAACTTGTACACGTTTAATATTGCCTCTTTCCATCCACTCCCGAAAGGGAAGCTTTATTGTACTTATTCAGAGAATTATTCCAAGCCTCGCTCTTAGAGTTCATCATGTGGTTGTCCATCATTAGAGAATGATCTGCTCTCTCCATGGCATCAGAGGCTGAACTGAGCTCTTTTCGGGGAGAAGCAGACAGTCTCCTCCATGGGCCATAATCAGTGGGAAGGAGGCTAGCCCATAGTCCTCTCCAAAAGCCTATGTTCTGGTTGGGTTTGTCAAAATCTCTTTCTCTCTGTCTTTCTTTTTCTTTCCTTCTTTCTCTCTCTTTCTCTTTCTTTGAGGTGGTTGAGGCAAAGAACAAAAAACCTTTCCTAGCTAGCGGCTCCTGCAGGGGTAGTGCTTCTTTCTTTCTTTCTTTCTTTCTTTCTTTCTTTCTTTCTTTCTTTCTTTCTTTCTTTCTTTCTTTCTTTCTCAGTACAGATAATTACAGGGGAAGCAGCATACAATAAAATATATGCGGTTCCATTTTGTAAAGCAGATTAGTAAGGGGCTGATTAATGACGTGCCAAAATTCAGCTTCCAGCCAAAACACTTCTTTGAAGTTCAGATCGGCACAGGAGAACCTCTAGACGTCTTCTTCTACAAATCATTTCCACAATTTTCTCTCTGTTAGTGTAATCATATTTGATTAAAAAAAAAAATCTAATTGTCGGCATTCATCCTTTGTGTTCCACTTGTAATGGAATTGTTAATTGTGCTCGGCTTAATAGAAATAGGAAATATTTATGTAATTAATTTGCGCTAATTTATAGTTAATACCAATGCGGTAATAATAGGAGGCCGTGTAATCTGAAAACACGTCCGTACATCAGTCATAGCAATTGTTCTTCAATGGGAAAAAAAAGACGTCTCAGTCAGTGTTGCCAATAGCAGCCAATCACATTCATTCATTCTGTGGCGATGCTCATGAATAACACAGACTGAGCCCGTCTGTGCATCACCCCAGGTGAATAATTCCGTCCAACCAGGATGAAGATTTACACAGACCTGCCAATCAGCACAACTGGGATGGTGATCTTACTTCTTCTCTAACTCAGTTAACCCCCAATACACAGAGTTCCCCCACCTCCTAGCACCCCCCAATACACAGAGCTTTCCCCCCTCCTAGTACCCCCAATACACAGAGTTCCCCCACCTGCCAGCACCCCCAATACACAGAGCTTTCCCCCCTCCTAGTACCCCCATTACACAGAGTTCCCCCACCTCCTAGCACCCCCAATACCCAGAGCTTTCCCCACATCATATCACCCCCAATGCACAGATCTCCTTCCCCCATCTTCCAGAACCCCCACTCCAATAATACACAGATCTCCCCCAGCTCCTAGCACCCCCCAGTACACAAAACTACCCCAAATCCTAGCACTCTTCCAATACACAGAACTCCCCCCACCTCCTAGTAACCCCAATACACAGGGTTCCCCCGTCTCCTAGCACCTCCCAATACACAAAGCTCCCCCACCTCCTAGCAACCCCCCAATACACAGAGCTCCCCTCTCTTCCCAGCACCCCCTAATACACAGACCTTCCCTCACCTCCTAGTACCCCCAATACACAGTGTTCCCCCACCTCCTAGCACCCCCCAATACACAAATCTCCCCCACCTCCTAGCACCCCCCCCCAATACACAGAGCTTGCCCAACCTCCTAGCACTCCCAATACACAGAGCTCCCCCACACCTCCTAGCACTCCAAGTACACAGAACTCCCTCATCTCTGAGACCCTCAATACACAGAATTTCCTCCTCCTCCCACGGCCGCCCATTACATAGAGCTCTCCCCTCCTCCTGTAGTCACCCAGTACACAGAGCTCTCCCCTCTTCCTGCAGTCGCTAAGTACACAGAGCTCTCCCCTCTTCCTGCAGTCGCCCAGTACACAGAGCTCTCCCCTCTTCCTACAGTCGCCCAGTACACAGAGCTCTCCCCTCTTCCTGTGGCCGCCCAGTACACAGAGCTCCCCCCTACTCCTGCAGTTGCCCAGTACACAGAGCTCTCCCCTCTTCCTGCGGCCGCCCAGTACACAGAGACCTCTCCTCTTCCTGCCGCTGCCCAGTACACAGAGCTCCCCCCTCCTCCTGCAGTTGCCCAGTACACAGAGCTCTCCCCTCTTCCTGCAGTTGCCCAGTACACAGAGCTCTCCCCTCTTCCTACAGTTGCCCAGTACACAGTACACAGAGCTCTCCTCTTGCAGTCGCCCAGGACAGCTCTATGCAGAGCGCTCCATGCCTAGCCTCCTGGCAGCTGCTCCTCCTGAACTGAGGAGGCGCTGTCACTTGAGGTGCACTTGTCATATGTAAAAATAAAATTGGCACAGGAAGCCGCTCTTCCTGCAGTCACCCAGTACACAGCGCTCTCTTCGCTTCCTGAGGCCGCCCAGTACACAGAGATCTCCCCTCTTCCTGCAGTCGCTAAGTACACAGAGCTCTCCCCTCTTCCTGCAGCCGCCCAGTACACAGAGCTCTCCCCTCTTCCTGCAGCCGCCCAGTACACAGAGCTCTCCCCTCTTCCTGCAGCCGCCCAGTACACAGAGCTCTCCCCTCTTCCTACAGTCGCCCAGTACACAGAGCTCTCCCCTCTTCCTGCAGTCGCCCAGTACACAGAGATCTCCCCTCTTCCTGCAGTCGCTAAGTACACAGAGCTCTCCCCTCTTCCTGCAGCCGCCCAGTACACAGAGCTCTCCCCTCTTCCTGCAGCCGCCCAGTACACAGAGCTCTCCCCTCTTCCTGCAGCCGCCCAGTACACAGAGCTCTCCCCTCTTCCTGCAGTCGCCCAGTACACAGAGCTCTCCCCTCTTCCTACAGTCGCCCAGTACACAGAGCTATCCCCTCTTCCTGCAGTCGCCCAGTACACAGAGCTATCCCCTCTTCTTGCAGTCGCCCAGTACACAGAGCTATCCCCTCTTCCTGCAGTCGCCCAGTACACAGAGCTCTCCTCTTGCAGCTCTATGCAGAGCGCTCCATGCCTAGCCTCCTGGCAGCTGCTCCTCCTGAACTGAGGAGGCGCTGTCACTTGAGGTGCGCTTGTCATATGTAAAAATAAAATTGGCACAGGAAGCCGCTCTTCCTGCAGTCACCCAGTACACAGCGCTCTCTTCTCTTCGTGCGGCCGCCCAGTACACAGAGCTCTCCCCTCTTCCTGCAGCCGCCCAGTACACAGAGCTCTCCCCTCTTCCTGCAGCCGCCCAGTACACAGAGCTCTCCCCTCTTCCTGCAGCCGCCCAGTACACAGAGCTCTCCCCTCTTCCTGCAGCCGCCCAGTACACAGAGCTCTCCCCTCTTCCTGCAGCCGCCCAGTACACAGAGCTCTCCCCTCTTCCTACAGTCGCCCGGTACACAGAGCTATCCCCTCTTCCTGCAGTCGCCCAGTACACAGAGCTCTCCCCTCTTCCTACAGTCGCCCAGTACACAGAGCTCTCCCCTCTTCTTGCAGTCGCCCAGTACACAGAGCTATCCCCTCTTCCTGCAGTCGCCCAGTACACAGAGCTCTCCCCTCTTCCTGCAGTCGCCCAGTACACAGAGCTCTCCCCTCTTCCTACAGTCGCCCAGTACACAGAGCTCTCCCCTCTTCCTGCAGTCGCCCAGTACACAGAGCTCTCCCCTCTTCCTACAGTCGCCCGGTACACAGAGCTATCCCCTCTTCCTGCAGTCGCCCAGTACACAGAGCTCTCCCCTCTTCCTACAGTCGCCCAGTACACAGAGCTCTCCCCTCTTCCTACAGTCGCCCAGTACACAGAGCTCTCCCCTCTTCCTGCAGTCGCCCAGTACACAGAGCTATCCCCTCTTCTTGCAGTCGCCCAGTACACAGAGCTATCCCCTCTTCCTGCAGTCGCCCAGTACACAGAGCTCTCCCCTCTTCCTGCAGTCGCCCAGTACACAGAGCTCTCCCCTCTTCCTACAGTCGCCCAGTACACAGAGCTCTCCCCTCTTCCTGCAGTCGCCCAGTACACAGAGCTCTCCCCTCTTCCTACAGTCGCCCAGTACACAGATCTCTCCCCTCTTCCTACAGTCGCCCAGTACACAGAGCTCTCCCCTCTTCCTGCAGTCGCCCAGTATACAGAGCTCTCCCCTCTTCCTACAGTCGCCCAGTACACAGAGCTCTCCCCTCTTCCTACATTCGCCCAGTACACAGAGCTCTCCCCTCTTCCTGCAGTCGCCCAGTATACAGAGCTCTCCCCTCTTCCTGCAGTCGCCCAGTACACAGAGCTCTCCCCTCTTCTTGCAGTCGCCCAGTACACAGAGCTCTCCCCTCTTCCTGCAGTCGCCCAGTACACAGAGCTCTCCCCTCTTCCTGCAGCCGCCCAGTACACAGAGCTCTCCCCTCTTCCTGCAGCCGCCCAGTACACAGAGCTCTCCCCTCTTCCTGCAGTCGCCCAGTACACAGAGATCTCCCCTCTTCCTGCAGTCGCCCAGTACACAGAGCTATCCCCTCTTCCTGCAGTCACCCAGTACACAGAGCTCTCCCCTCTTCCTACAGTCGCCCAGTACACAGAGCTCTCCCCTCTTCCTACAGTCGCCCAGTACACAGAGCTCTCCCCTCTTCCTGCAGTCGCCCAGTACACAGAGCTATCCCCTCTTCTTGCAGTCGCCCAGTACACAGAGCTATCCCCTCTTCCTGCAGTCGCCCAGTACACAGAGCTCTCCTCTTGCAGCTCTATGCAGAGCGCTCCATGCCTAGCCTCCTGGCAGCTGCTCCTCCTGAACTGAGGAGGCGCTGTCACTTGAGGTGCGCTTGTCATATGTAAAAATAAAATTGGCACAGGAAGCCGCTCTCCCTGCAGTCACCCAGTACACAGCGCTCTCTTCTCTTCCTGCGGCCGCCCAGTACACAGAGCTCTCCCCTCTTCCTGCAGCCGCCCAGTACACAGAGCTCTCCCCTCTTCCTGCAGCCGCCCAGTACACAGAGCTCTCCCCTCTTCCTGCAGCCGCCCAGTACACAGAGCTCTCCCCTCTTCCTGCAGCCGCCCAGTACACAGAGCTCTCCCCTCTTCCTGCAGCCGCCCAGTACACAGAGCTCTCCCCTCTTCCTGCAGTCGCCCAGTACACAGAGCTCTCCCCTCTTCCTACAGTCGCCCGGTACACAGAGCTATCCCCTCTTCCTGCAGTCGCCCAGTACACAGAGCTCTCCCCTCTTCCTACAGTCGCCCAGTACACAGAGCTCTCCCCTCTTCCTACAGTCGCCCAGTACACAGAGCTCTCCCCTCTTCCTGCAGTCGCCCAGTACACAGAGCTATCCCCTCTTCTTGCAGTCGCCCAGTACACAGAGCTATCCCCTCTTCCTGCAGTCGCCCAGTACACAGAGCTCTCCCCTCTTCCTGCAGTCGCCCAGTACACAGAGCTCTCCCCTCTTCCTACAGTCGCCCAGTACACAGAGCTCTCCCCTCTTCCTGCAGTCGCCCAGTACACAGAGCTCTCCCCTCTTCCTACATTCGCCCAGTACACAGAGCTCTCCCCTCTTCCTGCAGTCGCCCAGTATACAGAGCTCTCCCCTCTTCTTGCAGTCGCCCAGTACACAGAGCTCTCCCCTCTTCCTGCAGTCGCCCAGTACACAGAGCTCTCCCCTCTTCCTGCAGTCGCCCAGTACACAGAGCTCTCCTCTTGCAGCTCTATGCAGAGCGCTCCATGCCTAGCCTCCTGGCAGCTGCTCCTCCTGAACTGAGGAGGCGCTGTCACTTGAGGTGCGCTTGTCATATGTAAAAATAAAATTGGCACAGGAAGCCACTCTTCCTGCAGTCACCCAGTACACAGCGCTCTCTTCTCTTCCTGCGGCCGCCCAGTACACAGAGATCTCCCCTCTTCCTGCAGTCGCTAAGTACACAGAGCTCTCCCCTCTTCCTGCAGCCGCCCAGTACACAGAGCTCTCCCCTCTTCCTGCAGCCGCCCAGTACACAGAGCTCTCCCCTCTTCCTGCAGTCGCCCAGTACACAGAGCTCTCCCCTCTTCCTGCAGCCGCCCAGTACACAGAGCTCTCCCCTCTTCCTACAGTCGCCCGGTACACAGAGCTATCCCCTCTTCCTGCAGTCGCCCAGTACACAGAGCTCTCCCCTCTTCCTACAGTCGCCCAGTACACAGAGCTCTCCCCTCTTCCTGCAGTCGCCCAGTACACAGAGCTCTCCCCTCTTCCTACAGTCGCCCAGTACACAGAGCTCTCCCCTCTTCCTGCAGTCGCCCAGTATACAGAGCTCTCCCCTCTTCCTACAGTCGCCCAGTACACAGAGCTCTCCCCTCTTCCTGCAGTCGCCCAGTACACAGAGCTCTCCCCTCTTCTTGCAGTCGCCCAGTACACAGAGCTCTCCCCTCTTCCTGCAGCCGCCCAGTACACAGAGCTCTCCCCTCTTCCTGCAGCCGCCCAGTACACAGAGCTCTCCCCTCTTCCTGCAGTCGCCCAGTACACAGAGCTCTCCCCTCTTCATGCAGTCGCCCAGTACACAGAGCTCTCCTCTTGCAGCTCTATGCAGAGCGCTCCATGCCTAGCCTCCTGGCAGCTGCTCCTCCTGAACTGAGGAGGCGCTGTCACTTGAGGTGCGCTTGTCATATGTAAAAATAAAATTGGCACAGAAAGCCGATTCTGTATTTACAAGTGATAGCGGTCGATGAGGAGGGTTAGTCCGGTAGTTAGCAGTACAGAGTACCACTGCGCTCCAGATGGAAAAAAATTCTGCTGACAGGAGTGACACTGCAGTCTCTCCTACACTCCAATTAGTGAGAGGAAGAGAGAGGGGAGCTCCCAGTGCACCCCCCTGCCACTGCACATACAGCAGGTACCCCCTCTGCTCAGTTACAGTAATGCCGCGTACACACGAGCGGACTTTATGGCAGACTTTGTCCCGCGGACTTTGCGACGGACTTTCCTACACACGATCAACCAAAGTCCGGTGGATTTGTACGTGATGACGTACGAACGGACTAAAACAAGGAAGTTCATAGCCAGTAGCCAATAGCTGCCCTAGCTTCGTTTTTTGTCCGTCGGACTAGCATACAGACGAGCGGACTTTTCGCCCGGACTCGAGTCCGTCGAAAAGATTTGAAACATGTTTCATTTCTAGGTCCGTCGAACTTTTGGGGAAAAAAAGTCCGCTGGAGCCCACACACGATCGAATTGTTCGACAGACTCCGGTCCGCCGAACCAAGTATGCCGTAAAGTCCACTTGTGTGTACGCAGCATTACTGTTTTTATTCTTCACTTTGGGATAAACATTTTACATAAATAAATAAAAGCTGGTCATTGTAAGCACCCTTGTCAGTGGTAAATGGTTTGTCTCATCCCTGCAACTACTGCATCTGCAGGACAGCTTGTGCTATTGAAAAACAGGATCACCCGATGAAAGTAGAAGAAAGAAAGCCTAAAAAAAGAAAACAAATAGAAGCCACCACATCTAAAAATTGGTGAACTGGAATATAATAAATGTTTTCCTTTGGGTTTAATATATCGTTTTAGGAATTAGAGGTTTAGGTAGGGGATGGATTATTATTAGGATGTAATTTACAGTTAGTTATAGTTCATGGTTATGCACACTTATGGGATACCCTTTTAGTTGTACTTGATATGGTCATCATGCCAAGTACTGTAATTAAATTGCAATGTTTAAGGTATTTAAAAGTAATGTAGCACTAACGTATAGGTTCTTAATTTTTTCTGAGTAACTGGCCCCTTTAACAAGTGGAGGAAAGCTATGGATCCCCTTTCCAGAAATATTCACATAAACACAACCTTGCATGCAATGAATGCATGGACTTAATTTTGTTGAGATTTGGGCCCAAACGTGCTGGCCAGCAGAGAAAGGGGTTTAATATAAACTGCTGTCCTATTTTATGTGGTACTACTACCTTTGGGCAGGATTACCTCTAGTATAGGGTCTAGGTACCATGCTCTGTCCCATTTGTTGTCACCAACCTATAACTTAATTGCCATTCTTTTACGTATTTCTTGAACAATTAATACTCTGCTGTGTCTGGTGATGTCTCTTATTGCTAAGCCACCTAAGGTGCTGGACAGCTCCCTGGACCATACCTTGAACAATCTTGCCTTGAACCTTGTTTCTCTTGAACCTTGAACTCTTTGCTCCTCCCATGAACTTCCTATTTAACCCATGCCTTTGCACTTCCTGTTTGCCAGATTATTGTGCTCTCTCCAGCCGATATCTCGCTCTTGTCATTCCTGCTGCCATTCGGATCTCCACTATCACTTGGTGCCGACTTTTGGCTTGTTCTTCGAGTACTTGATCCCAACCTGCACCACTTGTTACTGACCTTTGGCTTGTTTTTGGCTTGTTTACTGACTATGCTTCTGCTTGATCCCTACCTGCTATATTGGCTCCTGGACCCCGGCTTGCTCAGCTTCTGGTGGGGTGATCCTGAGGACCGATACCTGGTCAGTGGTGGCTTGTCTATATGGGGCACAGGAGCACCGCCCCCCTAATCCATGTGTACGGCCCCCAATCTATATGCAGGTTGCCGGACGCATGGATTCCAATGGGGTTTTTTTTTTTAAGCACATGAGTAGAGTATGAGGCTCCAATTGGCTTCAAAAAACGGTGGGCACTGTGCCCCGAGCCCACCCACTTGCGTGACGATAGCAATTTAGCTATTGTCTTCCTGATTCTCCTCCTGGCCAATCAGGAAGCAGTTCCAGAGACTTGATTGGTCAGGGAGTCTTAGGACCAGGACACACTTCCCGTTCGGCTGGTAGGAGGTGCAACAGCCTGACTTCTCCTTCCCCCTGCCTCCTAAGGTAAGGCCTCTTATTGCTGCCTTCCCGTCCGTCTCCCGTGGGGGGGATGGGTCGATTGCCACATTCCCGTCCCTCTCCCCGGGGGCGTGTCATTAGTTTGCTGCCCCCCCCCCAAATATTGAGCACCGGCCAGTGTTAATTTTAGTCTTAGGACTAAAATGGCATCTTAGTTTTAGTCCCATTTTAGTCTTCTGCAATTGTTTTAGTTTTAGTCGTATTTAGTCGACTAAAATCCCCAGTACATTTCAGTAATTGCAATTTATTTTTAGTCATAGTCTTTTGATTACAATGGCATTTTAGTTTAAGTCTCATTTTAGTCTTTTGACTAAAATGGCTTTTAGATTTAGTCGTATTTTAGTCATCTCAATTGTTTTAGTTTTAGTCGTATTTTAGTCGACTAAAATAGTATTCATTTAGTCGACTAAAATGTTTTAGTCATTTTAGTTGACTAAAATGTTTTAGTCGTTTTAGTCGACTAAATTAACACTGGCGCCGGCCACCACTGATCCTGGTACTAACACGTAGCAAAACCCATCCCCACCATCAGGAGGTGAATACAAGGTCAGTGATAAATACCAGCTAGTACTTAGAACTAGGGATGAGCCGAACAACCCCCTGGTTCGGTTCGCACCAGAACTTGCGAACAGACAAAAAATTTGTGCGAACACCGTTAAAGTCTATGGGACACGACGTGAAAAATCAAAAGTGCTCATTTTAAAGGCTTATATGCAAGTTATTGCCAAAAAAGGGTTTGGGGACCCGGGTCCTGCCCCAGGGGACATGGATCAATGCAAAAAAAAAGGAAACGGACGTTTTTTTCAGGAGCAGTGATTCAAGAAAAAGTGAAACAATAAAAATGTAATATTCCTTTAAATATCGTGCCTGGGGGTGTCTATAGTCTGTAAAGTAGCGCATGTTTGCCGTGTTTAGAAAAGTACCACAGCAAAATGATATTTCTAAAGGAAAAAAAGTCATTTAAAATTACTCACGGCTGTAATGTATTACATAGTTACATAGTAGGTGAGGATGAAAAAAGACACAAGTCCATCAAGTCCAACCTATGTGTGTGATTATATGTCAGTATTACATTGTATATCCCTGTATGTTGCGGTCGTTCAGGTGATTATCTAATAGTTTTTTGAAATTATCAATGCTCCCCGCTGAGACCACCGCCTGTGGAAGGGAATTCCACATCTTTGCCGCTCTTACAGTAAAGAACCCTCTACATAGTTTAAGGTTAAACCTCTTTTCTTCTAATTTACTAATCTACTAATTTACTTCTTCTAATAAACTCCCTTCTGTGAAAAAGTTTTCTCCCTATTGTGGGGTCACCAGTACGGTATTTGTAAATTGAAATCATATCCCCTCTCAAGCGTCTCTTCTCCAGAGAGAATAAGTTCAGAGCTCACAACCTTTCCTCATAACTAAGATCCTCCAGACCCTTTATTAGCTTTGTTGCCCTTCTTTGTACTCGCTCCATTTCCAGTACATCCCTCCTGAGGACTGGTGCCCAGAACTGGACAGCATACTCCAGGTGCGGCCGGACCAGAGTCTTGTAGAGCGGGAGAATTATCCCCGGTAATATACATAAAAAGTCATTTAAAAAAACAGCGTCATTCCCCCCCCCCCCCCCCCCCCAGTCCATACCAGGCCCTCCAGGTCTGGCATGGATATTATGGTGAACTACACGCAAAATATTTTCAAAAAAATGGTGTGGGGGGGTCCCCCTCCTTTATCCATACCAGACCCAAAGGGCCTGGTATGGATGGGGGGAACCCATGCTGTTTTTTTCTTAATTCTGTAATAGGGCTCCCCTTAACCACTTCAATATCCTATATTATATATTGTACACTGCACTATATACCCTGCACTGTATTATATATATACTATACTGAGTGCACTATATATTCTGAACTGCACAGACTGTGTATATATATATATATCAAATACACTGCCTGTACTGACTGAATATAGAGTTTACGCTGGATGCAGAGTGTAAATAATTTTATATATATATATATAGATATCTATATCTATATATATATATATAGATATAGATATCTATATATACTAGTCTGACTGTATACTGTATATCAAATACACTGCCACTAACTAACCTGCCTGCCTAATCTAGCTCAATCTCTCTATCTCCATCCAATATTACACACTATACGGGCGCTGTGTAAGCAGCCTTATATAGTGTGGGGCGTGGACTTAGCCCCCCTGAGCCATGATTGGCCAAAGCATGCCCCCTGCCTTTGACCAATTATGGCTTTTGCTGAGGAGCGTGCTGTGATTGGCCAAAGCATGCAGGTCAGGTGTATGCTTTGGCCAATCATCATACAGCAATGCACTGCGGTCTTGCAGTGCATTGTGGGGCGCTCGAATTTGTCGCGAACGCCCCATAGCATTCGCTGTTCGGCGAACGGACGAACACCCGATGTTTGACTCGAAGCTCATCCCTACTTAGAACCCGCACCTCGGGTGGGTCCGCATCATCCACAAGGGTGACATGCTTGTATACCTATCCTGCTGGTCAGTGAGAGCCTCTCTACTGCCATAGCTACCGGTCTCTGAGCCCGACCCCAGACTGTGAATGAGAACCCAGGACACAGTAACTCCTTAATGGGTAAATATACAATAATTAATGCAAAGAGAGCAGCAGAGGCAGAAAATACACAGCAGGTCCCACAACATCACAGTGCACTTCCGGGTCCGTGTAAAACCTAATTGGCAGATATGGAGAAGTCAGTGATGCTGAGAAAATTAGGTGGCTGCTAGGAGTGGGATCCTGGTTGCAGAAGATGATTAGGTTCACACATCATGGGGGGGGGGAAGCAGTTTGGCATCTTTGACCTGGGCGCTGGATGAACTTTTCCAGGCAGTGGGTGTCAACAGTTAACAACAACTATTAGGATTTATCCAGGGGGGCATCTGCAACAAAGTAGATGTCAATACGACAATGCAACAAGTATGCAGAACCCTCTTTAATATGTTTGGTTGGAATGTATCCTTAAAGTGGTTGCAAGTGTATTGCTTCCCCCGCAGTGGCCACTGTAGATTTTACATGGTCTTGGCTGGGGACCATGAAGTAGCTTTAACATAGGTATAGCTAGCCTAGAACAGTCTAAAGGTTTACGGCTGGGGACCATGAAGTAGCTTTAGCACAGGTACAGCTAGATTTAAACAGTCTATAGGTTTACGGCTGGGGACCATGAAGTAGCTTTAGCACAGGTAAAGTTAGCCTAGAACAGTCCATAGGTATACAGCTGGGGACCATGAAGTAGCTTTAGCACAGGTACAGCTAGATTTAAACAGTCTATAGGTTTACGGCTGGGGACTATGAAGTAGCTTTAGCACAGGTATTGCTAGACTGCAATAGCCCATAGATTCACGGATGGGTACCATAAAGTAGCTTTAACACAGGTATGGCTAGCCTGGAATAGTCCAAAGGTTCACGGCTGGGGACCATGAAGTAGCTTTAGCACAGGTCCAGCTAGCCTGGAACAGTCCGTAAGTTCATGGCTGGGGACCATGAAGTAGCTTTAGCACAGGTATGGCTAGACTGGAATAGTCCATAGGTTCATGGCTGGGAATCATGAAGTAGCTTTGGCACAGGTATAGCTAGCCTGAAACAGTCTATAGGTTCACAGCTGGGGACTATGAAGTAGCTTTAGCACAGATACAGCTAGCCTGGAACGATCCATATGTTCATGGCTGGGGACCATGAAGTCGATTTAGCACAAGTATAGCTACCATGGAACAGTCTATAGGTTCAAAGCTGAGGAACATGAAGTAGCTTTAGCACAGGTACAGCTAGCCTGAAACAGTCTATAGGTTCACGGTTGGGTACTATGAAGTAGCTTTAGCACAGATACAGCTAGCCTGGAACGGTCTATATGTTCACGGCTGGGAACCATGAAGTATCTTTAAGCACAGACAGGAACCTCTACTGAAAGAATCCTGGGACAAGATCAGTACAAAGATGCAGCCTCTTGTTAAGGATGGTCATTTGAATTCTCCCTCCCTAAGTTCCAGAAACTTCTTCTAGAGCAGTGGTTCTCAACCTATCTAGTGTCGTGACCCCTTGATAAAATTTCCCAAGTTGTGGGGACCCCTAACAGTAAAATTATTTTCGTAGCGTGGGTTGTCAGCACCCAAGGCAAGACAAGTAATTTGTGCCCCTAACCCAGGACATTTAGCGCTCCCCAAGTCCCTACCACTCGTACAGTATTACATCCCCTTATGGTACATTTTAAGATTTACTTCTTTGTTCTCTTTTCTTTCCCGTTTATCTTTATCCTAATTTCTTGGGGGTTTTTTCCCCATCCCTCTCTCTAGCCATCTTTCTCTTATTCTTTCTCTCTTTTTCTTTGTTGCTCCCCCTCTTTTCCTCTCCTTTCCATGTACTCTCTATTTTTATTCCTTCTCTAACTCCTTGGTGGGGGGGTGGGAGGAAAGAGATGAGTGGCAGTGCTGGGCGGGAAGTTGAGATAAGTGGCAGTGCTGGGGGGAGTTCTGATCAGCCAACTTAGGTGCTCTTGATCAAGGTCATCTGCTGATCTGAGAACTGTAGTGGGAACTTTTAATGGCAATTAATCACAGGTAGTGTTATTCACTGAGTCTCCGACTTTGTGGTGTCTCGTAGCAGTGACACCTATGCCTAAATGAGGAGATGGGGTCTCCTCCAGTCACTCCCACTTCACATTCCTCACCAGTCAGCTCACCTCTAGTCTCTGCCACCCAGCCATGCCGTGAACTGAGTGGGCGACTGTGAAGAGGCTGAGTGGGTGGCCACAGGCTCCACGGAAAGCCCTGCTGGTGCTGGGCGGCCGCAAAAACGCTGGGAGTGCGGTGTGGGCTTCAGGAACAGCCCAGGATTCAGTGACCCCTGGCAAATTATCATTCGACCCCCAAGTTGAGAACCACTGTTCTAGAGGCAGGGGGAAGCAATGAAACTCTCAGCCTGCTCCTCCAATTACAACAGGAGCCAGAAACTAAATTTGTCTAGCAGCTTAACTAAGAGGGTGCTACATAAGGAACCACAATCAGTGCTTTGGATTGAGGCAAGTACACACTCTATAGTGATCCGCTTTGTTCATTTTTGTTGTCGGAAATTCTGACCGTGTGTGGGCACCATCACACATTTTCCATAGGAATTTCCGACACACAAAGTTTGAGAGCAGGCTATAAAATTTTCCGACAACAAAAACCTGTAGTCGGAAATTCCGATCGTGTGTACACAAATCCAACGCACAAAGTGCCACGCATGCTCAGAATAAATTAAGAGACGAAAGCTATTGGCTATTGCCCTGTTTATAGTCCCGACGTACGTGTTTTACGTCACCGCGTTCAGAACGATCGGATTTTCCGACAACTTTGTGTGACCGTGTGTATGCAAGACAAGTTTGAGCCAACGTTCGTCGGAAAAAATCCATGGATTTTGTTGTCGGAATGTCTGATCAATGTCCGACCGTGTGTACATTAGAATGTATTAAAACATTATGGCTAAAACAGTGACTCGTGAACCATGCCTTAAGAAAGCAAATTGCACCCGACATGAAAAGAATAAAATTCCTGAAGCTGAAACCGATTAATAACGATCACGCATGTTCTACGGACATTTGTCATGATGAAGCTGAAACGGAGTCCAATGTTGTGACAGAAAAGAATAAGGAATCAGTAGATAGTTGGTCCGAGTTTACAAGCTTCTACAATAATGTATTCTCAATATTAAAATCGCTTTTGCTGAGAAGCGAGAGGCTAGCCCTGTCTCCATGGTGACCCTGATTGAAACCGCAGCAAATGTTTTAATTTCAAGTGTTGATTTGGATGAAATCCCAGGAATAATCAACAGGAGATTAGAAACATTAAAACACAGCAGGGAATTTTAATGTTGCAGGAAAATGGGCGCCAAAACAGTATCAGATACAATTAAACCTCAAACCCAGTTATAAAGGTATGGGAGCCAATGGCTGCATGGTACAATGTACTAATTGGTTTAACGGCCCTTGCGCATCCTGCGTACACAGCTGAAAAGTTCTTTTTCCAGACGATAGCCACAAAGATTGCGTTGTCTGCGTTACAGTAATGAAACTGTAAGATACGGGCACTAGCTCCAGCTTGATAACCGCTGAAAAAACTCTTGTTATCTATAGCAGTCTCCTGGATGCAGTATGCATGCTCTAATGCTCAGGAGACCTCAGAAACTTACGTTTCAGATTATGGAGCTTCAATAGAGTGGTCATAGTCCAACATGGGTTGTCAAATCACACTGGAAGAAGTACCATTAAAGGTCCAGTTCACTTCTAATCTATTCACATTGTTTCCAGTCAGAAGCCCTGATGAGGTAGACATTTTTGGACCAATGGAACGTGTTGACTACTCTTGGGATTGTCTCCCTAACTTTTACTTGAATAAAGTCATATCTGGACCTGTCACGTACCTGGTTATAGACATGAAGAAGAAGGCCTCTCTTACAGCTCCAGCTCAGGAACCACTGGGAGTAAGACAGTGGCTGCGGGAGCACAGTGAGGTATGAGTGGCGGAATAAGTCTGAAAGTTTTGCATGGGTAGGTAGCCGATGCTCCACCAGGATGAACCAGAAGACACAGGCAGACAGTGGGAAGATGCAGCAGGACCAGAGCTGGCTGGTAGCAGACTGGCAGGTGCTTGGCTGGCAGGCAACAGGATGTAGGGTCTCCAACAGGTGGGCAAGAACCAGGCAGGAAGGTACTGGATGGGAGGCACAGTAGCAGACTGGATGAGCAGGAAGCATGGTCAGATGTGCCGGATCGGTAGCAGACAGTTAGATCAGGCACAAATGGGTAGGCAGAAGAATAGCCAGGACACAGGCTGAGGTCAGCAACAGTGAGGCAGATCAGGCCAAGACAGAAGACAAGAGTAGAGTCCAGGTACAAGCGTTCAAGCAAGGTCAGAGGCAAGCCGGGTCAGGAAATTGAAGTCAAGCACAGGAACAGGCAACAGAGTACATGGAACGCTGTAGATTGCTACACTATCTTTAGCAAAGAGCCAGAGCAGCTGCCCTGTTTAAATTGGCCGGTTGGCGCCAGCATTAGTGACAGGTGCGCACCCAGGCATGCACGGACACACACCTGTGCACAACTGTTCGGATACTTGCTGGCCTGCGCATGCGCACACATATGAACCTGGGAACGTTATCCGTACTATGGGCAAGCCTTCCCTGACAGGAGCTTTTAGCAGTGGGTTGGCTCTTCAATTGACACTACAAGCGAAGGAAACCATGGAGATCCTCTGGGGTATAGAAGTAGGAAACAGATTGCTTACTTAACATCAATGCTTTAATCAGTTCAGCGCCATGGAACACTTTGCATGCTACACTATCTTTAGCCCGAAGAAATCTAACCTAACCATTGGAGCGCCTACCCCTGGAGGGGCCGCTAGAAATAGGCAGATACTCCCAAAGTAGCACAGAGGCTGTTAGTCATACCATCACTGTCCCATGAACAATGACAATTCAGGCTCAGTCTAGGGAATGTCTTCTTATTATTTATTGTTGAAGAACTTTAACAGGAGAAGGGTTTGGGGTCACAGGATACTCCAAAACTATTAATAGCAATAAGGGGAGGACAAACTTCTCACTCATCTTCTAATAGCAGCCTTTCCAGAAGGTAAAAGAGTACGATGAGCATTTCTAGGACCTTACAGCAGCGGTCCATATAGCCACTTCTGGCACTTAGTTCTCTTTTGGCACTCACACAACTAGTAGTCCCCAGCAAGGTCTTTACTCACAGTGCCCCAAGAGCTGTCTGCTACCCAGCATCCACAGGTTGGTCCTCGGTGAGGACAAGATCCTTCTCCAGACTAGGACTTCAGCACAGAGCCCTCCAGCAAAATCAGTCACAAGTCTTCTCCAGGCCCCCAGCCCAGCAGCTGCTGAGGTCCAGACTGTGAATTCCTATCTCAGTAAAGCTGCCTCCAGGGACAGCAGCCCCAAGAGAACCGGAACCCTCCCTAGAGGGAAAGAACACTCTGGTAAGGCTTCCCATTTATCTCTTCCCCAGCCACTTCCTTCCAAGGACTGGCCGGGAAATGAAAATATTTACACTGAGCTCTTGAATCTCTCAGCTCTATGCTCTAGAAACTTCTTTCAGAGGCAGGTGGGAGGAATCAAACCCTTGGCTCAGAAAACCCTGAAGAGACCAAAACAATCAATTACTGCTCCACTCACTACAGTGAAGCCAAGAAATAGATTTAACCTAGGGCTTAACTAGAGTAGGACACTACACCATGAAATGGTCTAGTTGGATGTGTTTGGCCATGGGTCACGGGTCACAAAGAGGTCAGGCAGACTTTAGGACAATTAGGATCAGCAAAAAGGTAAATCCGAGTGCAACCCATGAGCTAGACAATGCTACCATAGAAAAACTAAAAAGAGGAATTAGCTGCCCTTGAAAAGGAGGTCTAACCAGTCCGGATGTGTGCCACTAATTTATATAGGAACAAAAAGACAAATAACCTTTTATCTGGAATGTCAACAACTGACAGGCACTCTCTTTCTTTTACTGCATTTTTAGACTTTTACCCCAAAAGACCTACCCAAGCTCTTCAAAGGTCAGAGAGCAAATCATAAATGTAGACATTACTGCCCTTCCAGATGGCGATCCAACCCTTGTTCATTTCACCCTTCCAGATGTTTTCCTTGAAGGAATGATGAGCATTTCATATTTATTGGCCTTTCTGTCTTGTCTTCTTCACTGGGCGCTCTTCTGTGAGCCAAGTCCTGGCATAGACTGGTTTTCATTTATGTTAAAGAACCGCCCGTACCGGAGAATGTGAAAATGGTTTTGAAGTGTTTGAGCAAGAAAGATGCAATGCCAAGCTGAAAAGTTAAAGACTTTATTTCCTGCTGATAACACATTTTGTAATTCCCTCGTCACCTCATCATCATACTGAAGTTCTACGGCTAATAAAGCTGCACAGAGCCAAATCACCCATCCCCCACCAACAAACAGAACATATTTAAATAACTCTCTGAACACAGACAAAAAGAAACACAGAGAAAATTGCTTTTGTGTCTTGCGTCACAGAGAGCCAATCCAGAGAAATCACCAATTAAAGTCTTCAGCTGGTCATACAGATGTGACACAGTGTACCCTCAGGGAGCGGTAAACTCTTTGGGCCAGAGGTGTAACTAGATCGTTCAGGGCCCAGGTGCAAGAAACCATGAAGGTCCCCCTGACCCCCGACCAAGACCCTTCCCTCCATGCCTGGGGCCCTTCCTTCCGAGCCCAGTTGCTGAACTCCAGGGCCCGGCCGCAAGTCCACTTGCAACCCTAGTAGCTCTGCCACTGGTGTCACTAAGTTTTTTTTTGTATTACTTTTAAACATTTTATTTATTTTAATTAACTTTTTTCATTCTTTTTTTTCAATTTTTTTAGGAGCCCCATTGAGGGGTTTTGGTGAAATATTAGGGTTCTAAACAGACCTCTGATGTCCACCTTTGAGACGGAGAAGGGTGATTCAAAACACAGCCCTCAATCTTCATCTCTGTAGTCCTGGCTGCACAGAATGAATGAACAGGAATAGCTCTGTACAGAGCTGCCTGTTCATTCACAAACTGAAACATAGTAAACATAGTTTACTGTTTCAGTAAAGAATGGACAGAGTCGGTGATCACTATTGATCACTGACTCTGTCCATTAAGAAAAGGAAGGTGCCGGTATATGACATATTTACCAGCCCCTTCCCCGCTCTCCATCCTGACCCTTCCCTGCCTCAGGCAGCAGGACAGGGGAAGATGGCAGAGCTACGGGGTGGGGGGAGCACACAGGGGCCTGGGGGGCAGAAGAAAGAAGAGGAAGCTGGATAGCGGGGGCGGCAGGTGAGCATATAGAGGAACCGATCCACTCCATTTTCCTCCTGCAGCCACTGAATGCCTGCGGAAGAGAGAGGAAGAGAAGCAGGCTGATGGGCACTAATAGGCTGCACTGATTGGCAGTGTTGATTAGCACTAATTGGTAGCACTGATGGGCACTGATAGGTGGCACTGATAGGCAGCACTGATGGGCATTGATTGTCAGCACTGATGGGCACTGATTGTCAGCACTGATGGGCACTGATTGTCAGCACTGATGGGCACTGATTGGCAGCACTGATTGGCAGCACTTATGGGCACTGATCGGCACTGACAGGGTAGAGGGGCAGTTTCATATGCAGCAGATTGTGAGGCTCTGTGTGTGAACTGTCATGTAATGTAACTGCTTGCAGGGAGAAATACCAGCCGTTACATCTCACTCAGCCACTATGTCAGGGATGGGCGGGACCGAGCAGCTATCAAACACCAGCCAATTATTGGACTGCTTAAGAAAGGGGGCGGGGCCACATAAATGTAGCGGCCTGCCCAGAACCCATCCCATTGGCTGCTGTTTGATAGTTGTTCGGTCCCGCCCATCCACCCACATCACCGCTGAGTTGTGACAGTTGGTCTTTCTCTCTGCAAGCAGTTACATTACCTGACAGTTTCACACACTTAACGGCTCTGACAAGCCTCACTATCTGCTCAATGTGAAACTATTTCACGGGCAGCGTGGGCTACACACTCTCCTGAATGCAACATTTAGGGGTCATAGTTCCAGGGCCAACACCACTTAGCAGGATCAGCAGCATGACACCAATGATCTTAGCTATCTGTAAAGGTGGCATTCTGATCACCACTGCAAGAAGGGCATGCTTCCCTTTCACCAGAACCATGGGGGACATTTTTCCCATTGACCCCCAATGAATTGGTCAAACCAGGGGTTCTTCGAGACCTGAAAAGTATTTTAGGGGTTCCTCTGGGGGAAAAAAGGTTGAGAAAGGCTGCTCTAGAGGGACTCCAGGGGTATGGTATATGCAGACTACTGTTTTTTTATCCCTATTACACCAGGAATATTAGAGACAGGTGTCCTCAGGAGATGATGGTACAATACTCTACTAACAACGTTGTTTGCTGTCTCTGTCTCTATTGGAGGGATTTTCCCTCACTTCCTGTCCCCACAACATGAAGTGTATGGAAATCCCCCCAGTGGTGACGGGGAGGGCCATGGTCCTGGCCATTTCTAGTCATATTCAAACCTAAAGACTCTTTGGCTGGAGTTGCAGCATTGTGTTCTTTCGTAGCGGTGGTAGTAACGGCAGAATCTCAGCATACAATGGAGTGTAGATATTCACTTACGATGTGTCAAAGTTATTGTATAATGAGACACATATGATGCATTTTTCTTAAATTTTTGACACTTTTAAAAGAATTTTGAGTACTACTGCTGCTTCATTAAGGTTTGAAAGCACTTATCATCAGAGTGCCACCAAATTGCATTAAAACTTTCCTTTCTTCCTAAAATTCTGGAAAATTACAAACATTTTTTTTCTCCTGTAGCAGAATCTCGAACCTCTTCCAGTCTAATGAAAACCTTTGAAGCCGCAGACCGCTGACATCCTTCAATATGTGGTGGGTTGTGAGGCATAGTGGGTGCAAAGGTGGTAAAAGTCATTGGGCGCCAGACACTTCTTGGATGCAAAAGAGGTTTTATTTCTTTTAACAGTCCTTTTATATTTTGCAAGGGAAAGAGGGTTATGGCCAGGACACCCTTAAGTAATTTCAATAGGCAGACTCCAAGACTTCAATAGGAGGACAGCCGTACAGGGAAAGGCCCCAGCAAGGTGCCGCTTTTGCACGTGCAGGTTTGCTGTCCCCTATGGCTACAGTACTTAAAAGTTCCTAATTAAAAAGTAGCAGTTCTCTCAGCTTTACTACAACTTCTACTTGTAGTTCTTTGGCCCCATGAGCTCCTGGTCTCCCACCGATTCACTAACTCTAAATCCTGTGATCTCCTCAAGGCTTTTGCGGTGGTATCACCCTCAAGCGTCACCCACGTTTCCGTGCTGGGTCCCTAGCTTGGCACTTCAGATAACTTTCAAGCTTCACCCCCGCTGACCAACTCGGTCCCTGGCTTGACACACAAGGCTGCTCTGCAAGTATTTCCTTCGTTGGTTGGGTCCTTGACTTGATTACCGCCTGAAGTTTCCTGATTCTCCACCGTGCCCGTTTGGTGAGAGTACTGCTCTGGTACTTACATAGTTACATAGTTACATAGTAGGTGAGGTTGAAAAAAGACACAAGTCCATCAAGTGCAACCCATGTACTTGCTTCAGTTACTCACTGTAGTCCCTGGTAAAGGTGGATGGTCCCTTAGTGGCGACAGCTACCTCTGACCACGACAGGTTCTCCAGCCGGCCGAACCATCACTTTTGGTTAGACTGCAAGCCGCAATCCCAACCCTGTGCTGCCCTCTTACTTTTGGACAGGCCCTCACACAGCCTGTCAGCCAGATGCCCCAATCTCCGGCCTAGAAGCCCGGGGCAGATGACACACATCCACCCAGACGGCAGTCCGGGTGGCACAGAACACAGATCACCTGATCTCTCCCGAATATATAGGTTCTCCTGGCAGGCCAAGGGATTCAAGAAAACCCCTGCCAATTGGCTGAGATACCCCATATACCCATAACCCGACCTTGGGTTGCCCTCCTCATATCTAATACCACCAAGTTCCCGGCCACCTAGTGGTAGAATAGAAAAGTGCAACAAGGTCAAACTTAGGGAGAAATCAATAGATCTCTATCAATCGACCAAGATGACTACTCTTGGCAAGTACATTTGTGAGGAGCTCCCTGAGTAAACCCCAGGGTGCTACACTCCTCAAGCATACAGTAGAGGGAATGCAAACTAAATCTATTTTTAAAGCAACGCACAACACTGTGCACAGATATCCCATTGACAATATACAGTTACAGTATTAAAAAAGAAATCATATTTATTTTCCATTAATAACATGAAAATCTGAACTCCAGACAAACAGCTAAATACCAGATAAGATATACAGTATATATTGGGGCAGTTTAGCCTGCCAAAGTATTCATCTACTGTCCATCCAGTCCTGGGATTTACCCAGTTCTGCCACATAGCGCAGCCCTGCCTGGCAGGGCAGGGGACCTGATTTTTTCCTGCTGCGGTTAACAGTCTTGTCCCTCCCCCAGCTTATAATTGTGGGTTGGGTATTGAGGAGCACTTAGTACAAAAGTTCACATCGCTCAGAGGTCTTTTTGAAGCGTTTATTGGTTAAGAGCATGAGCCTCCAAACTTCAGCCCATTGGGCCAATTAGCTGCTGCAGGCTGTAGATCCCCCACCCAAAAGGTGGGGGCGGGGATGCTCATGACATAATTTATCTGATATTGCCACGTGGCCATAATAGGTCAATAACCTTAACCTAATATGGCCACTTGGCCATATTAGGTCAATGATGTTGGTTTAAAATGGACATGTGGCAATATAAGGTCAATGGCATTGCCCTAATATGACCACATAATTGACCTAAGGCCAACATCATTGACCTATTATGGCCAATGGCCAAATAAGTTCAATGTAGTTGACCTAATACAGCCATGTGGCCATTTAAGGCCAACATCATTGACCTAATATGGTCACGGGGCCATATTAAGTCAATGCCATTGACCTAACATGGCTACGTGGCCATATTAGAGCAATGATGTTGGCATAAAATGGCCATGTCACCATATTAGGTCAATGATATTGACCTAATA
>NW_027362622.1:0-34964 GCF_042186555.1 Aquarana catesbeiana | reverse complement strand
TCCAGACTATATATTAAGTTCCTGAAGTCTCTCTCAATATGTTTTTTCCCCCAAATCTTTCACCATTTTTGTTACCCGTCTCTGGGCTTGTTCTATTTTATCAATATAATTTTGTAAGTGATGTCTCCAGAACTGGACACAGTATTCTAAATGAGGTCTCACTAAAGATCTATATAGGGGAATCAGAGCCTCCTCCCTCCTGCTGGTGATCCCTCTAGTGATGCATCATAGAATTTTGTTTGCTTATCCCACTGGCCAGTTACACTATTTGCTTTTTTTGCAATCATCTGAAATACGTACCCCCAAATCTTTTTCTTCTGTAGTGCTGGCTAAAACTGTACCACCAATGTTGTACTCTCTCAAGGAATTCCTTTTTCCCTAGATGCATTATTTTACATTTAGAAAAATTTAACTGCAGTCTCCACTGCTTTGACCAATCTTCCAGCAATTGCTAAATCATGTTCCATGTTACAGACACCTCCAGGGACATCAACCCTGTTACACACCTTTGTGTCAACAGCAAAAAGACATACCTTGCCCAACAAACCTTTAGTTACAGTATATAACTTACATATAGATTAAATGGAACGGGGCCCAGTACAGAGCCTTGTGGTACACCACTAGTGACCAGTCTCTGTTCTGTTCTAATTCCATTAACTTGACTACAACTGATGTTAAACTCACTGGCCTGTAATTGCCAGCTTCTACCTTGCTGCCCTTCTTGTAGATAGGTGCAATTTTAGCTGTCCAGTAAAATGTGCTGCTGGTCCAGGGTGTTGAGCGCACATCCGTGTCACTTCCGCTATCCTGTTGGTCCATTTAAGATGTGTGGTCATGGTCATTTGGTCCCAGGGTCGGGCCATGCATGCTCTGAGACATACCCACCTGCTTCCTGCCAGGACCACTCGCTGGCGTGCGGGGAGCCACTCGGTGGTAGCTGTTTTATTTTCCCCTTGTGGTGACTTGTGTTGTTGAGATGAGGCAGTTTTTTCCATGGGGGCCGTGAGAACACACGACTGGACTGGCTGACAAGGCTTTTTGCTATCCAAGGTTAGTATGGACATTGCTTCTTGTGCTTTCTCTGTGTAGTAGTCCCTGGGGCACAATTCTTATGCGTGTTTGTTTATTTTTTCAGCACATTTTACACTGTATGGATTCCAC
Source organism: Aquarana catesbeiana (assembly GCF_042186555.1). Lineage (NCBI taxonomy): Eukaryota > Metazoa > Chordata > Amphibia > Anura > Ranidae > Aquarana > Aquarana catesbeiana. Next base: position 33,803 of record NW_027362622.1, on the reverse strand, counting down.
TTGCTTTCTGTGACAAATCCATGTTTACCACTTGTTTTGAGTGATTCCATCCACTCAAGTGAGTCAGTGATGGCGAACCTCGGCACCCCAGGTGTTTTGGAACTATATTTCCCATGATGCTCATGCACTCTGCAGTATAGGTAAACATTATGGGAAATGCAGTTCCAAAACATCTGGGGTGCCAATTGTTTCCATTACTGACCTAACCTTTATTCACCTTACTGTGATATAAGAATATTTGACAATATCTATTTTCATAACTTTTTAGTGTGCCTGGGATTAAACCTGGCTCCTGCTGTCCTTGGGCTGCAGCTCTGTTCCCTCTGCCAATGGATGTCATGCATTATACACCTTCCATAGTACCTCTGCTCCAAGTATTCTCTAACCCCACCTGCCTTCCAACTGCAATCAATCCATAATCAGATCAGCTTAAATTGAAGTGCTTCCTGTGGACTATGCCCGTTTGTTGGATCTGTTTCCATGGGTGTGTGACATACTGCTGAGTTGCTGAACTTCTGGACTTTGACCTCTGCCTGTTTCCTGGATTACTCTCTTTGTCTGATGATTCTACATTACTCTGCCAGCCTGTGTATGACCCTGCCTGTCCTGACCACACTTCTGGATTCTGATTCTGTACCTTGCTGCCAAGACTCATTCCTTCCTGACTAAGCTATGCCTCAAGCCCCAGCCACTCTGGCTAAACCTTCCAACATTTACCTTACAATATGAGAATATTTGACATTATCTATTATCATAACTTATTAGACTATGTACTGCCCTTGGGGGATCACTTCAAATGTGCTGATCACTACCACACTAGTGTTCTGTCCCTGTTACACCAGTGTTAACAGTACAGTTTCACCAGAACTTGAACACCACGTCCAAAAATAGGTACACAGGTGAGGAGGAATTCCAGATTCTGAGCATGACAGATGAGAATAGTGGGGAACTCTCACTGTGAGACTCATATTGTGAATATGAACCCGTGGACAACAGTGATTCAGTAATGGATTCAGAGGCAGAAAGGATCACAACAAAAATAATTAGTTGTTCTGAAGAGCAAGAGATAATCACCAGTAGGATAATACATCCCTGGAAAGTGGCAAGCACCAGCAGTACAGTACACCAAGATGAAAGGTCAAGGACAAGTAGTGGGATCTCATGTCAGCCACCAAGAATATTAGTGTGCCAGATGCATTTTTAAATACTGTATGGCTACCTTCAAATTCAGCAGCACCTATAATCCTCCAATTTACAGCGCAGCCAGGCATTTAGGCAGAAACCCAAAATTTTACGACCATTTTTTAAAATTTATTTTTCACAGAAGATTTTTTTTAAATTCAGTTGTGGACCAATGCAATCTTTATGCGAAGAGGTGTATTACCAAAAGTCCCAGTTCTGTTTATGCCCATCCATTTGAGCAGAAACCATCACAGTTCAAGTACAAGTGTTTAAAATGTTTCTTGGCCTCACATTAAATATGGTACTACAGAGCTGCAGTCATATTGGTCCACAAATTCCATTCACCATATGCCACTCTATTCCTCCATTATGTCCAGGACTCGCTATAAAATAATTATGTGATTTCTATACTTTAACGGCAATTTCCGGCAACTACTGAAACTACAGGTACTCCTTTGTTTACCCTTTGTTCAACCTGTACTTCCTGGCCAGTGAACATAGTATTGTCCTATGGGGACAGCCATGTACCAGTAAGTTAGGCCTTCTTGGCTTTTAGAAACAAGGACTGCTGTAGGTGAAGCTACACTATGCTAGAGGATACCATGGCAGTACATTGTTTTCTGTACAGCATTGGTTATTTTTTGTGATACACAGGTTGCAATTTTCGGGGACATAGTCAGTCCAAGCACTGAAAAGGTCTTACACATGTGGTATCACCCCTTACTCGGGAAAAGTAGCAGAATGTGTTTTGAAGTGTAATTATGTCCATGCTGTTTGTTAGAAAAATCCTATTAACTGACAACTTTGTCTTAAAAAAATACATTTTCTTTCCACATTTTCCAAAAACTTGTGGCACAAATGACATTTCCAAAAGACTGACTATGCCTTTTAGAAAATACACTGGGTTCATAATAAATATCAGGTTTACTTTGTTCATAGCTCTCTCAATACATTATCTGTTAAATGTTCATACTTACCTTCTCTGTGCAATAGTATTTCACAGAGCAACCCCAAACCTCCTTTTCTGGGGTCCCCTGCCAATGCTCCTTGCTCCTCCTCTTCTCGCTGGACCACCATAAGAAGCTGCTTCCTATGGTGGCACACCTGCAGGCTCAATCCCAAGCAGCGCTGCTTGTGTCTATAGAGGCTTAACTCCGCCCCACACTTCTTTGTGGGGCGGAGCAGTGGGAGCCATTGGCTCCCACTGCTCTTATCAAAGCCTGTAAGAGTGGAAACAAGAGGAGAGAGCTGCTACAGATGGACAGCACTGGATCATGATAGAGCTCAGGTAGGTATAAAGGGGATGAGGGGGTGATACACATATTGAAGCTTCATTAAGTTAAAGAGTAACGCCACTTTTTTTTTTTAGAAAAAAACATTCCCCTCTACGTGACCTATGTACATTACAAGGATTATAACAACCTTTGTTGCAGATTCCTACCTTATTCTGAAGTAATCCCTGTATGTTCCTCTGAGCCTCAGTGATGAGTGGGTCTAATGGGAGTGGTTTCATAATTTTCTATCAGGTGTGCACCTGCAGGGTACTAATGAGGAAATCTGCTGGGCCTGCATCCCTTTAGACGTGTTCCTACTGGGAGTATCTCACCAAAAACAACATTTTTGTTGCAGGGGATGCCTGAAATCTGACTTGTATCTTAGGCAGACTTCTGGGAAAATTGGTGAGCCAATCACACAAGCAGGAAATGATGTTTCTGGGGAGTGATCAGTACACACTCTGTGTACAGAACAACTCCAGGTAGCCATATTGAAATGCATTCTAAGAAAATTACAGTGGCTGCAGATTGAAAAGGAAAGGTAATTTTTAATAGCATTTAATTACAATATGACTTGTGTCGCAAATGTATACACTGTATTATTTTTTCTTTATTTGTTATTTTTTTTACCCTTTAAAAACGGGCTTTACAACCACTTTAAATATAAAACATACATTTTAAATGTATGTTTCTAAATGTAACATAATGCAGTCTCTGTATATGTCTTAAATTAGAAGTATGCCTTTCTTTTGTGTGGTTTATTTCTTAGTTACTTCCACAGCACCTCCAACTGGTAACTACCTATATTACCATAAACTGTCTTTTCTGTCATTAGACAATTCTTATTCCTTCCCACAAACTTTGAAATTTCAGCACCTTGATGAAGAGGCTAATTGAACCCAATCTAAAATAACCAGAAACAACCCAGACTTTGTTTCGGCACTGGAAATGTGCATTGGCAAGGCCTATGGTTAGCAATCCATATGTATGATACATATATCTATATTTATATCTCCACTAGAAGAAATCAGGAGTAGAGTTTTTTTTTAATCCATGAATGTTCTGTCATCTCAAAATTTCCCATCTCTAGTTTTCATCCACTAATTACCACACCGTTTTAAATCATAATTCAGCTCACACTTCCAGCAAATAAACATTACATATTGTACATTTATGTTTTTTTCTATTTTTCTTTATTACTTTATTCCTTTTTTTTTTTTTTAGTTTCCTCCATGTAAGGAACAGTTTTTCCTCTAACTGGGGTAGATACTTGTCCTACAGCCATCAGCCACATGGGCATCTGTCACGGAAAGCTCCACACTCCGCTTGAGTGCTTCCGTCATATACCACTTCCTCCCAGTCTGTATACAGATATTAGATATTCCAACCTCTCTGAGCACAAAACAAGGCGACACTTGCTTGTTGCTAATATGGACTGACTCTATTTAGAATCAAAATACAGTCTTATATACAGGAGAAGATGAGGTTCCCCCCTCCTGCTCATATTACTCTAACAATACAAATGTAACCTAATTAACCTAATTAACATGAGCTAATTAACTAATCGAAATAGGGAAGGACTGAACAATACCCCTCCTCAGGGAGTGGGATTTTGAGGAAAAAAGCTGAGTTGCGTGGATGAGCATTAGACCGATCAACTAAAATTAAGCAATGTTTATTGAAATATAATACAAGATAATATTGACAATACAAATATGAACATATAATTATCCAGTAGTGACATCCAAAGTTCGTGCGTGACTAGAGCCAACATGTTTTAAGGTATTTTAAGGGATTTAAGGTACAAGACTTTAGGGCACTTAAAACACTAATTCAACTGCTGGACGAAAACGAGGGATATGGAAACTCGGAAAGTTCCTCGTCTGAAGATGAAGAAGCAAGCCCAAATTTACCTCTAAGACCCCTAAAATTTAAAAATAAATCTCAGAAGTTCCCAAACCTTCAGACATGTCCAGCTGTATGGGCCTTCCTGAAACAGACTATGAAACAAATAGAAACTATACACTTCCCAAAACCTAAATCAAAGAATTTGTCTTCAGTACAACAGTCGGCTCTGGTAAATCTGATGAGGAGGGATGAACTAGTGATAAAACCGTCGGATAAAGGAGGAAATGTGGTGGTGATGAACAAAGAAAATTACATCGAAATGTGTCTAAACATACTGAATAACCGTGAATGGTACCAGCAGATCCAACCCCAGCAACTTAATGAAGCAAGATCATGCTATGTGTCTATTATTGATCGGGCACATTCCCAAGGCCTGATCGATGGAGACACTCGGGAGTTCCTCGAGGTTAAATGGCCGATAACACCGACCTTTTATTCATTACCCAAAGTCCATAAAAACGTATCTAAGCCCCCTGGACGCCCAATTGTTTCGGGAATAGGAAGCCATACAGAGACTGCGAGCCAGTTCGTGGACGGCTACCTGCGCCCACACGTTACAAGCTTACCATCTTACCTCAAAGATACGTTGGAATTACTCAAGATTTTTGAGGGACTCACTGTACCCCCGGGAACAATTTTGGCGGCCATCAACATAGAGGCCCTCTATTCAAGTATACCACACAAGCTGGGTATCGCAACGGTCGCGGAATTCTTAAAAGAAAGAGACACTGACAGCTGGGATATGTGCCAATTTGTTATAGTACTGTTGGAACATGTTCTCACCAACAACATGTTTCTTTTTAATGGCGTGACCTACCTCCAGGTACAGGGGGTAGCGATGGGGACATCATGTGCCCCATCGTACGCCAACCTGTACCTGGGGGGATGGGAACGCAATCTTTTTTCGGATGAGGGGACCGCGATGTACCTGCGCCATATCCTCCTATGGCGGAGGTACATCGACGATGTCCTCCTCATTTGGACGGGGACTACGGAGCTACTCAATAGCTTTATGGAACTCCTTTCTCACAATAAGTTCAATCTCAAGTTTACCATTCAATTCGATACAACGACTATCTCGTTTCTGGATCTACGACTGGTACTTAGAGAGGATGGTTCAATCTTTAGTACATTATATAGAAAGGAGACGGCTGGCAACACTATTTTGCATTTTGCCAGCTCCCATCCCCGCACATTAATACACAGTATACCTTATAGTCAGTACCTCCGAATACGACGAAATTGTGCTAGAGATGAGGACTTTGAGAGAGAGGCACGAGCCCTGTATGACCGCTTGCTCAAATGAGGGTACAGTAAAAAAGTTCTAAAAAGGGCCTACCAGCGGGCCAAACGGAATCCACGTGATACTCTCATTTTCAAACATAAAGTAAGAGACTCGCATCCCACCACTAAATTAATTACAACATTTACAGCACAGCAACAGGAGATCCGAAGCTTGATCAGTAACAATTGGCACTTTTTGTCTGAGGATCCAGTCATCTCAAAATATGTGGCCAATGTGCCACAAATTACTTATAGGAGATCACGGTCGATTAGAGATGCGATAGTCCATAGTCACCTACAATCTTCAATGTCATTGGCAGGAGCAGAGGGCGGGAGTGGCACTTTTAGATGTGGACATTGCCAATTTTGTCCATGGATAAGAGAGGGCAGTGGTTGCCCCCTCCCGAGAGGAGGCTTCCACAAATCAAAAGGATATGCCGACTTCACCACAACGGGCATTGTGTATCTAGCCATGTGCCGTTGTGGCGCCTTCTATATAGGCAAAACTAAGCGCCCGTTTGCTAGAAGGATACAGGATCATCTGTACTACCTGGATGCAGGGTTACTATATACTCCCATCTGCAAACACGTTGGTTTACGACATAGCTATGATCCTAACTTTGTGTCCTTCTTTGCCCTGGAGGTTATACCCGAGCCGGAGAGGGGTGGTAATGTGGATAAAATGATTTTGCAGCGTGAGGCCAGGTGGATATATAACCAACGGGCGACTAGCCCACCTGGCCTCAACACTGCACTTGCATTTAACCCCTTTTTATGATATTATGGATCCCTGTTAATACTGAGTATTTTTTAAAAATACCTATATGACCAAATAACAACTGGAATTATAGATGAGATATCCTATACATGTTTGTCATTTGCCGCTATAAGTAGGCCTATGTCTATTTTTACCTATTTTTGAGGTGTAGAATATCATGTATATTTACATAGCTTGAAGTCATCTATCCCGTAGCAAAGGGTCATACTGCTTACAAACCACTGGTATGGGTTGATTTTATTACATACCTGTTACATATCTTACCTGTACATGACTGCAGGCAAACTCATATCCATATCTAGTGGCATATTACCAGCTAGGTCCACTAGATGGTGCTATCTCCCAATGAGGATTCGCTGACTAAAATAAATTGACCAAACATCTTTATTTCTTTTTTCCTTTCACTTTCAATTTTTCTTCCCTCCCCTCTTTTTTTTTTTTTTTTTTTATTACCATGTATGAATTTTGTGTACACCGTGTTTTGTTGCTGTACAAAAAAGTTTGTATATCAATTTAAGATACCCGGTCCGTTTGACCTATTTATGTGTGTCCTTTTTTTTTTTTTTTTTTGCACCATTCCTTGGACCACCTCCGCTGCTGGCCGGTTATGGTTGCTTCTGTAGTAGGGGGACTCGGATGTCCCTGCCCAGGGGGTGGAGCTCTTTCTCTCTTCCGCCCCCAGTTGCCCATCACGCCATCGGCGTAATATGGGCAATGCGCGCGCACTATTGTGGGTGGAACGCGGTCGCGTCCGCTCTCCTGGTGCGCGCGCATCATGACAGGGACGTCCAGACCGGAAGCAATGCCGGAGGTCAACTCTGACCTGATTGCTTCCGGTGGGACCACAGCATTTTAAAGATGGAGGCACCGATGCTGTCTGTCAGACGCATCTTGCGGCCATCCACCGTAAACGGGCGGACGCCCGGTTCTTCTATGAGGAGCTATTCTTGCGGGCCCCCCCCCCTTCCCTCTATATCTCTACACTGAAGGGTAAGTCCTAATATTCTGGTTATACCAGCTTTCTTACTCTGATACGTGGTCATACTTTATAACTGGGGGGTTACCTGTCTTTTGTACACATATACATATATATATAAAATCTTTTTAAGGGGGTTACTATGCAGGGTCCCTGCATTACTAGTACTATATTTAATACACAATACACTCTAGTGGGCGCCATATATTTGAAACTGTTGCTATGTTACTGACCATTTATGGTTATCCTAGCTTTGCTTACTATTGACCCTTACTAGTGTGATTCATGGGTTCATCATCTCTATTTTCAGCACGGGTTACTTGCATATAATACCCTGAATGTGTGGTCCAGGCCTCCTACTGGCATTGTCTATCTGGGATCTGGCACCCAGGGACATTCCGTATTGGTCGGTTCGGCGGCTGGTGTCTAATGAATGGTGATTTTAATCTGAATTCTTGAAATTATAGTAGGTGAGCTATTCTTTGTAACAATTGGTATCTGTTAGGATCTGATGGTATGTTTAATTACTTTATAATCTGAGACTGTTTATTATTTATACAGTGTAAATGCATCAATTGCATCGTGTCTAGCCCTGATGAAGCGAAATTTCTTTTGCGAAACATGTTGGCTCTAGTCACGCACGAACTTTGGATGTCACTACTGGATAATTATATGTTCATATTTGTATTGTCAATATTATCTTGTATTATATTTCAATAAACATTGCTTAATTTTAGTTGATTGGTCTAATGCTCATCCACGCAACTCAGCTTTTTTCCTCAAAATCCCACTCCCTGAGGAGGGGTATTGTTCAGTCCTTCCCTATTTCCTTTCCTCATCTCCCCCCCCCCCCCCCCTCCTCTCCTTTTTCATATTAGTTTACTACAATTAGGGATGGAAAACTAATCGAGTTGCTCTCCTCAATATAGTCCAGCCATCTCTTCTCTATTTCATATATTATAATTGGGTGTAGAACCTATTTTTGCTGGCTGGGGACTATTACAGGATTTGTCCTATTCTTATTTATCTATTTGTGATCTTTGAGTAATTGTTTATAATTGTTAATTGCATGGTACTTTTCCTTCTCCTTCTTTCCTCTTGGTGGGGACTTCCATTCCCTTCCTTGTCCCTTCCTGTCCATATCGATCTGTTTTATTTGACTCCTAAGCACTATATCACAGCCCCATTTCTCAAATAGGGCATTAACTATTCCTCTCATGATGTCCCAATTTTTGGGAACTAACTGGGACCAATTCCTGGACAATATACAGAGTACATGCACCTCTCACACACAAATAGAGGTTAGTCTAGATGTCCATTTCCTTAAATTGAAAAGACTTATGGAGAAAAAATCTAACCTGGGGTGGCATATTTGTTTCTTCGATCGTTACTTAGTGGACAGAGTCTGCCCCCAGGGACTTAGAATCCAGATATTCCCCTCTTTTGAGGTGACTGACTCCCAATTCAAAGAGGAATGGGAACAGAACCTAAATAGCTGTTCCGCAGACCTAATCAAAATGCTAAAAAACAAATACAGCATGGAACTAAGTGACCTGGATAAAGAAATCGAGTCACTGAAAATAAATGGACATCAACTCGCATCGAACACTGATTTCCAAAGAAGAGAAAAAGAGCTGATGCAATACCTGGAAAACTACAATAAAGACATAGTCATGAAAAAAGAAAACAAATTTTATAAAGATAAACTTGCCTTCTCAGGAGGGTATGCGTATCGGTGGCCTAGGGGCCATTATAACAGACAAGGAAGATCTCCCCGATCAAAGAAAAATATGAAAACATCATATAAATCTGATTCGGATGTCTCAATATCATCATCGTCAGTCTCATCCTACAAACCACCACCTAAAACAACACGGGGCTCACATGGTAGAGGACGACTACCAAAACGAGGAAATAGTCATGAACATCAAAATAATGGAGGGTCACACAAAAAACTTATGATGTCCCCCCAAAAACACCCCCCGAGCAACCCACACCTAGATCAAGTGGAGGGGGCCTCGGGTGTGTCATGTCCAGGAACCAGCATACCACTACCTATGTTTGAAGATATGGGAGTAAGTTCCCAACGGGCACTGGGAGCCGTACCCAAAACAACTCAGGGTCGTAACTCCAACCCGGGCTCAGTCCCTTTAGGGAGTATCCCCAATCCCCCGGCCACCCCAATGACACAGCGCAGTGGAAAGATGGACTCGTTTGTGATAAAACAGCCAACACTGGGTCGGGACTAGACGTAATTAACCTATCATCATACCAACTCACATCAACCGAGCTAGATGTCCTGAGGCTGGGACTTAGTTTTTGTCCTTCACAACAAGTGGATAAATTTACCCTTGTGAAGGATTTACATATGTTTGCCAGGAACCTTACATATAAATACATATTCGACAATGATAAAGGCAAAATGCCGAGTAAAGAGGAAGACCCTTATAAGGGATTTAAGGTACAAGACTTTAGGGCACTTAAAACACTAATTCAACTGCTGGACGAAAACGAGGGATATGGAAACTCGGAAAGTTCCTCGTCTGAAGATGAAGAAGCAAGCCCAAATTTACCTCTAAGACCCCTAAAATTTAAAAATAAATCTCAGAAGTTCCCAAACCTTCAGACATGTCCAGCTGTATGGGCCTTCCTGAAACAGACTATGAAACAAATAGAAACTATACACTTCCCAAAACCTAAATCAAAGAATTTGTCTTCAGTACAACAGTTGGCTCTGGTAAATCTGATGAGGAGGGATGAACTAGTGATAAAACCGTCGGATAAAGGAGGAAATGTGGTGGTGATGAACAAAGAAAATTACATCGAAATGTGTCTAAACATACTGAATAACCGTGAATGGTACCAGCAGATCCAACCCCAGCAACTTAATGAAGCAAGATCATGCTATGTGTCTATTATTGATCGGACACATTCCCAAGGCCTGATCGATGGAGACACTCGGGAGTTCCTCGAGGTTAAATGGCCGATAACACCGACCTTTTATTCATTACCCAAAGTCCATAAAAACTTATCTAAGCCCCCTGGACGCCCAATTGTTTCGGGAATAGGAAGCCATACAGAGACTGCGAGCCAGTTCGTGGACGGCTACCTGCGCCCACACGTTACAAGCTTACCATCTTACCTCAAAGATACGTTGGAATTACTCAAGATTCTTGAGGGACTCACTGTACCCCCGGGAACAATTTTGGCGGCCATCGACATAGAGGCCCTCTATTCAAGTATACCACACAAGCTGGGTATCGCAACGGTCGCGGAATTCTTAAAAGAAAGAGACACTGACAGCTGGGATATGTGCCAATTTGTTATAGTACTGTTGGAACATGTTCTCACCAACAACATGTTTCTTTTTAATGGCGTGACCTACCTCCAGGTACAGGGGGTAGCGATGGGGACATCATGTGCCCCATCGTACGCCAACCTGTACCTGGGGGGATGGGAACGCAATCTTTTTTCGGATGAGGGGACCGCGATGTACCTGCGCCATATCCTCCTATGGCGGAGGTACATCGACGATGTCCTCCTCATTTGGACGGGGACTACGGAGCTACTCAATAGCTTTATGGAACTCCTTTCTCACAATAAGTTCAATCTCTAGTTTACTATTCAATTCGATACAACGACTATCTCGTTTCTGGATCTACGACTGGTACTTAGAGAGGATGGTTCAATCTTTAGTACATTATATAGAAAGGAGACGGCTGGCAACACTATTTTGCATTTTGCCAGCTCCCATCCCCGCACATTAATACACAGTATACCTTATAGTCAGTACCTCCGAATACGACGAAATTGTGCTAGAGATGAGGACTTTGAGAGAGAGGCACGAGCCCTGTATGACCGCTTGCTCAAATGAGGGTACAGTAAAAAAGTTCTAAAAAGGGCCTACCAGCGGGCCAAACGGAATCCACGTGATACTCTCATTTTCAAACATAAAGTAAGAGACTCGCATCCCACCACTAAATTAATTACAACATTTACAGCACAGCAACAGGAGATCCGAAGCTTGATCAGTAACAATTGGCACTTTTTGTCTGAGGATCCAGTCATCTCAAAATATGTGGCCAATGTGCCACAAATTACTTATAGGAGATCACGGTCGATTAGAGATGCGATAGTCCATAGTCACCTACAATCTTCAATGTCATTGGCAGGAGCAGAGGGTGGGAGTGGCACTTTTAGATGTGGACATTGCCAATTTTGTCCATGGATAAGAGAAGGCAGTGGTTGCCCCCTCCCGAGAGGAGGCTTCCACAAATCAAAAGGATATGCCGACTGCACCACAACGGGCATTGTGTATCTAGCCATGTGCCGTTGTGGCGCCTTCTATATAGGCAAAACTAAGCGCCCGTTTGCTAGAAGGATACAGGATCATCTGTACTACCTGGATGCAGGGTTACTATATACTCCCATCTGCAAACACGTTGGTTTACGACATAGCTATGATCCTAACTTTGTGTCCTTCTTTGCCCTGGAGGTTATACCCGAGCCGGAGAGGGGTGGTAATGTGGATAAAATGATTTTGCAGCGTGAGGCCAGGTGGATATATAACCAACGGGCGACTAGCCCACCTGGCCTCAACACTGCACTTGCATTTAACCCCTTTTTATGATATTATGGATCCCTGTTAATACTGAGTATTTTTTAAAAATACCTATATGACCAAATAACAACTGGAATTATAGATGAGATATCCTATACATGTTTGTCATTTGCCGCTATAAGTAGGCCTATGTCTATTTTTACCTATTTTTGAGGTGTAGAATATCATGTATATTTACATAGCTTGAAGTCATCTATCCCGTAGCAAAGGGTCATACTGCTTACAAACCACTGGTATGGGTTGATTTTATTACATACCTGTTACATATCTTACCTGTACATGACTGCAGGCAAACTCATATCCATATCTAGTGGCATATTACCAGCTAGGTCCACTAGATGGTGCTATCTCCCAATGAGGATTCGCTGACTAAAATAAATTGACCAAACATCTTTATTTCTTTTTTCCTTTCACTTTCAATTTTTCTTCCCTCCCCTCTTTTTTTTTTTTTTTTTTTATTACCATGTATGAATTTTGTGTACACCGTGTTTTGTTGCTGTACAAAAAAGTTTGTATATCAATTTAAGATACCCGGTCCGTTTGACCTATTTATGTGTGTCCTTTTTTTTTTTTTTTTTTGCACCATTCCTTGGACCACCTCCGCTGCTGGCCGGTTATGGTTGCTTCTGTAGTAGGGGGACTCGGATGTCCCTGCCCAGGGGGTGGAGCTCTTTCTCTCTTCCGCCCCCAGTTGCCCATCACGCCATCGGCGTAATATGGGCAATGCGCGCGCACTATTGTGGGTGGAACGCGGTCGCGTCCGCTCTCCTGGTGCGCGCGCATCATGACAGGGACGTCCAGACCGGAAGCAATGCCGGAGGTCAACTCTGACCTGATTGCTTCCGGTGGGACCACAGCATTTTAAAGATGGAGGCACCGATGCTGTCTGTCAGACGCATCTTGCGGCCATCCACCGTAAACGGGCGGACGCCCGGTTCTTCTATGAGGAGCTATTCTTGCGGGCCCCCCCCCCCCTTCCCTCTATCCTATATCTCTACACTGAAGGGTAAGTCCTAATATTCTGGTTATACCAGCTTTCTTACTCTGATACGTGGTCATACTTTATAACTGGGGGGTTACCTGTCTTTTGTACACATATACATATATATATAATCTTTTTAAGGGGGTTACTATGCAGGGTCCCTGCATTACTAGTACTATATTTAATACACAATACACTCTAGTGGGAGCCATATATTTGAAACTGTTGCTATGTTACTGACCATTTATGGTTATCCTAGCTTTGCTTACTATTGACCCTTACTAGTGTGATTCATGGGTTCATCATCTCTATTTTCAGCACGGTTACTTGCATAAAATACCCTGAATGTGTGGTCCAGGCCTCCTACTGGCATTGTCTATCTGGGATCTGGCACCCAGGGACATTCCGTATTGGTCGGTTCGGCGGCTGGTGTCTAATGAATGGTGATTTTAATCTGAATTCTTGAAATTATAGTAGGTGAGCTATTCTTTGTAACAATTGGTATCTGTTAGGATCTGATGGTATGTTTAATTACTTTATAATCTGAGACTGTTTATTATTTATACAGTGTAAATGCATCAATTGCATCGTGTCTAGCCCTGATGAAGCGAAATTTCTTTTGCGAAACATGTTGGCTCTAGTCACGCACGAACTTTGGATGTCACTACTGGATAATTATATGTTCATATTTGTATTGTCAATATTATCTTGTATTATATTTCAATAAACATTGCTTAATTTTAGTTGATTGGTCTAATGCTCATCCACGCAACTCAGCTTTTTTCCTCAAAATCCCACTCCCTGAGGAGGGGTATTGTTCAGTCCTTCCCTATTTCCTTTCCTCATCTCCCCTCCCCCTCCCCCCCCTCCTCTCCTTTTTCATATTAGTTTACTACAATTAGGGATGGAAAACTAATCGAGTTGCTCTCCTCAATATAGTCCAGCCATCTCTTCTCTATTTCATATATTATAATTGGGTGTAGAACCTATTTTTGCTGGCTGGGGACTATTACAGGATTTGTCCTATTCTTATTTATCTATTTGTGATCTTTGAGTAATTGTTTATAATTGTTAATTGCATGGTACTTTTCCTTCTCCTTCTTTCCTCTTGGTGGGGACTTCCATTCCCTTCCTTGTCCCTTCCTGTCCATATCGATCTGTTTTATTTGACTCCTAAGCACTATATCACAGCCCCATTTCTCAAATAGGGCATTAACTATTCCTCTCATGATGTCCCAATTTTTGGGAACTAACTGGGACCAATTCCTGGACAATATACAGAGTACATGCACCTCTCACACACAAATAGAGGTTAGTCTAGATGTCCATTTCCTTAAATTGAAAAGACTTATGGAGAAAAAATCTAACCTGGGGTGGCATATTTGTTTCTTCGATCGTTACTTAGTGGACAGAGTCTGCCCCCAGGGACTTAGAATCCAGATATTCCCCTCTTTTGAGGTGACTGACTCCCAATTCAAAGAGGAATGGGAACAGAACCTAAATAGCTGTTCCGCAGACCTAATCAAAATGCTAAAAAACAAATACAGCATGGAACTAAGTGACCTGGATAAAGAAATCGAGTCACTGAAAATAAATGGACATCAACTCGCATCGAACACTGATTTCCAAAGAAGAGAAAAAGAGCTGATGCAATACCTGGAAAACTACAATAAAGACATAGTCATGAAAAAAGAAAACAAATTTTATAAAGATAAACTTGCCTTCTCAGGAGGGTATGCGTATCGGTGGCCTAGGGGCCATTATAACAGACAAGGAAGATCTCCCCGATCAAAGAAAAATATGAAAACATCATATAAATCTGATTCGGATGTCTCAATATCATCATCGTCAGTCTCATCCTACAAACCACCACCTAAAACAACACGGGGCTCACATGGTAGAGGACGACTACCAAAACGAGGAAATAGTCATGAACATCAAAATAATGGAGGGTCACACAAAAAACTTATGATGTCCCCCCAAAAACACCCCCCGAGCAACCCACACCTAGATCAAGTGGAGGGGGCCTCGGGTGTGTCATGTCCAGGAACCAGCATACCACTACCTATGTTTGAAGATATGGGAGTAAGTTCCCAACGGGCACTGGGAGCCGTACCCAAAACAACTCAGGGTCGTAACTCCAACCCGGGCTCAGTCCCTTTAGGGAGTATCCCCAATCCCCCGGCCACCCCAATGACACAGCGCAGTGGAAAGATGGACTCGTTTGTGATAAAACAGCCAACACTGGGTCGGGACTAGACGTAATTAACCTATCATCATACCAACTCACATCAACCGAGCTAGATGTCCTGAGGCTGGGACTTAGTTTTTGTCCTTCACAACAAGTGGATAAATTTACCCTTGTGAAGGATTTACATATGTTTGCCAGGAACCTTACATATAAATACATATTCGACAATGATAAAGGCAAAATGCCGAGTAAAGAGGAAGACCCTTATAAGGGATTTAAGGTACAAGACTTTAGGGCACTTAAAACACTAATTCAACTGCTGGACGAAAACGAGGGATATGGAAACTCGGAAAGTTCCTCGTCTGAAGATGAAGAAGCAAGCCCAAATTTACCTCTAAGACCCCTAAAATTTAAAAATAAATCTCAGAAGTTCCCAAACCTTCAGACATGTCCAGCTGTATGGGCCTTCCTGAAACAGACTATGAAACAAATAGAAACTATACACTTCCCAAAACCTAAATCAAAGAATTTGTCTTCAGTACAACAGTTGGCTCTGGTAAATCTGATGAGGAGGGATGAACTAGTGATAAAACCGTCGGATAAAGGAGGAAATGTGGTGGTGATGAACAAAGAAAATTACATCGAAATGTGTCTAAACATACTGAATAACCGTGAATGGTACCAGCAGATCCAACCCCAGCAACTTAATGAAGCAAGATCATGCTATGTGTCTATTATTGATCGGGCACATTCCCAAGGCCTGATCGATGGAGACACTCGGGAGTTCCTCGAGGTTAAATGGCCGATAACACCGACCTTTTATTCATTACCCAAAGTCCATAAAAACTTATCTAAGCCCCCTGGACGCCCAATTGTTTCGGGAATAGGAAGCCATACAGAGACTGCGAGCCAGTTCGTGGACGGCTACCTGCGCCCACACGTTACAAGCTTACCATCTTACCTCAAAGATACGTTGGAATTACTCAAGATTCTTGAGGGACTCACTGTACCCCCGGGAACAATTTTGGCGGCCATCGACATAGAGGCCCTCTATTCAAGTATACCACACAAGCTGGGTATCGCAACGGTCGCGGAATTCTTAAAAGAAAGAGACACTGACAGCTGGGATATGTGCCAATTTGTTATAGTACTGTTGGAACATGTTCTCACCAACAACATGTTTCTTTTTAATGGCGTGACCTACCTCCAGGTACAGGGGGTAGCGATGGGGACATCATGTGCCCCATCGTACGCCAACCTGTACCTGGGGGGATGGGAACGCAATCTTTTTTCGGATGAGGGGACCGCGATGTACCTGCGCCATATCCTCCTATGGCGGAGGTACATCGACGATGTCCTCCTCATTTGGACGGGGACTACGGAGCTACTCAATAGCTTTATGGAACTCCTTTCTCACAATAAGTTCAATCTCTAGTTTACTATTCAATTCGATACAACGACTATCTCGTTTCTGGATCTACGACTGGTACTTAGAGAGGATGGTTCAATCTTTAGTACATTATATAGAAAGGAGACGGCTGGCAACACTATTTTGCATTTTGCCAGCTCCCATCCCCGCACATTAATACACAGTATACCTTATAGTCAGTACCTCCGAATACGACGAAATTGTGCTAGAGATGAGGACTTTGAGAGAGAGGCACGAGCCCTGTATGACCGCTTGCTCAAATGAGGGTACAGTAAAAAAGTTCTAAAAAGGGCCTACCAGCGGGCCAAACGGAATCCACGTGATACTCTCATTTTCAAACATAAAGTAAGAGACTCGCATCCCACCACTAAATTAATTACAACATTTACAGCACAGCAACAGGAGATCCGAAGCTTGATCAGTAACAATTGGCACTTTTTGTCTGAGGATCCAGTCATCTCAAAATATGTGGCCAATGTGCCACAAATTACTTATAGGAGATCACGGTCGATTAGAGATGCGATAGTCCATAGTCACCTACAATCTTCAATGTCATTGGCAGGAGCAGAGGGTGGGAGTGGCACTTTTAGATGTGGACATTGCCAATTTTGTCCATGGATAAGAGAAGGCAGTGGTTGCCCCCTCCCGAGAGGAGGCTTCCACAAATCAAAAGGATATGCCGACTGCACCACAACGGGCATTGTGTATCTAGCCATGTGCCGTTGTGGCGCCTTCTATATAGGCAAAACTAAGCGCCCGTTTGCTAGAAGGATACAGGATCATCTGTACTACCTGGATGCAGGGTTACTATATACTCCCATCTGCAAACACGTTGGTTTACGACATAGCTATGATCCTAACTTTGTGTCCTTCTTTGCCCTGGAGGTTATACCCGAGCCGGAGAGGGGTGGTAATGTGGATAAAATGATTTTGCAGCGTGAGGCCAGGTGGATATATAACCAACGGGCGACTAGCCCACCTGGCCTCAACACTGCACTTGCATTTAACCCCTTTTTATGATATTATGGATCCCTGTTAATACTGAGTATTTTTTAAAAATACCTATATGACCAAATAACAACTGGAATTATAGATGAGATATCCTATACATGTTTGTCATTTGCCGCTATAAGTAGGCCTATGTCTATTTTTACCTATTTTTGAGGTGTAGAATATCATGTATATTTACATAGCTTGAAGTCATCTATCCCGTAGCAAAGGGTCATACTGCTTACAAACCACTGGTATGGGTTGATTTTATTACATACCTGTTACATATCTTACCTGTACATGACTGCAGGCAAACTCATATCCATATCTAGTGGCATATTACCAGCTAGGTCCACTAGATGGTGCTATCTCCCAATGAGGATTCGCTGACTAAAATAAATTGACCAAACATCTTTATTTCTTTTTTCCTTTCACTTTCAATTTTTCTTCCCTCCCCTCTTTTTTTTTTTTTTTTTTTATTACCATGTATGAATTTTGTGTACACCGTGTTTTGTTGCTGTACAAAAAAGTTTGTATATCAATTTAAGATACCCGGTCCGTTTGACCTATTTATGTGTGTCCTTTTTTTTTTTTTTTTTTGCACCATTCCTTGGACCACCTCCGCTGCTGGCCGGTTATGGTTGCTTCTGTAGTAGGGGGACTCGGATGTCCCTGCCCAGGGGGTGGAGCTCTTTCTCTCTTCCGCCCCCAGTTGCCCATCACGCCATCGGCGTAATATGGGCAATGCGCGCGCACTATTGTGGGTGGAACGCGGTCGCGTCCGCTCTCCTGGTGCGCGCGCATCATGACAGGGACGTCCAGACCGGAAGCAATGCCGGAGGTCAACTCTGACCTGATTGCTTCCGGTGGGACCACAGCATTTTAAAGATGGAGGCACCGATGCTGTCTGTCAGACGCATCTTGCGGCCATCCACCGTAAACGGGCGGACGCCCGGTTCTTCTATGAGGAGCTATTCTTGCGGGCCCCCCCCCCCTTCCCTCTATCCTATATCTCTACACTGAAGGGTAAGTCCTAATATTCTGGTTATACCAGCTTTCTTACTCTGATACGTGGTCATACTTTATAACTGGGGGGTTACCTGTCTTTTGTACACATATACATATATATATAATCTTTTTAAGGGGGTTACTATGCAGGGTCCCTGCATTACTAGTACTATATTTAATACACAATACACTCTAGTGGGAGCCATATATTTGAAACTGTTGCTATGTTACTGACCATTTATGGTTATCCTAGCTTTGCTTACTATTGACCCTTACTAGTGTGATTCATGGGTTCATCATCTCTATTTTCAGCACGGTTACTTGCATAAAATACCCTGAATGTGTGGTCCAGGCCTCCTACTGGCATTGTCTATCTGGGATCTGGCACCCAGGGACATTCCGTATTGGTCGGTTCGGCGGCTGGTGTCTAATGAATGGTGATTTTAATCTGAATTCTTGAAATTATAGTAGGTGAGCTATTCTTTGTAACAATTGGTATCTGTTAGGATCTGATGGTATGTTTAATTACTTTATAATCTGAGACTGTTTATTATTTATACAGTGTAAATGCATCAATTGCATCGTGTCTAGCCCTGATGAAGCGAAATTTCTTTTGCGAAACATGTTGGCTCTAGTCACGCACGAACTTTGGATGTCACTACTGGATAATTATATGTTCATATTTGTATTGTCAATATTATCTTGTATTATATTTCAATAAACATTGCTTAATTTTAGTTGATTGGTCTAATGCTCATCCACGCAACTCAGCTTTTTTCCTCAAAATCCCACTCCCTGAGGAGGGGTATTGTTCAGTCCTTCCCTATTTCCTTTCCTCATCTCCCCTCCCCCTCCCCCCCCTCCTCTCCTTTTTCATATTAGTTTACTACAATTAGGGATGGAAAACTAATCGAGTTGCTCTCCTCAATATAGTCCAGCCATCTCTTCTCTATTTCACTAATTAACTAATCCTTTTACCCAGACTAAGTGACTACGTCTCCTAGCTCATTGACTATTCAACACACATTACCATAAACATCAACACAGGGTTAATTAGAACAAACAACGAGTTGAATACCCTTAGAACCTGTGGTAAGCCAGACTAAACTCATTTACATTAAACACATTATAGCTAACATCAGACAGGTGAGTGGAGTAGAAGAGATTAGCATCTTCTCACAGTATGAGTCCCAACAGTATGACTCAGTCACTATTGCTACTATGGCAAATACAGGGTCCCCAGAGTCTGTGTGATTTGGGGGGACATGGAGCTGAATCCAAAGTAACACGAACCCCAGGGTCCCCAGGCATACAGCTCACAGAGAGCACCATTCCCCCAAATGCCAGGGCCCATAATCTATAAATGAAGAATGCGTTGCGCCTGGGGATATATCTGAGTAACTAAACCCATAAGTGTGAATCGAAAATAATAATAATATAAAGTGCAAATCACAAAGAGTATAAAACTCAAATCACTTGCTGTATAGATCTTATAACCATGTACACCAAAGTGCCGTGTACATTAAATCACAAAGTGCAATGTGCATATAAAGCGTACCTAAATCTTGCGATATAACCATGACAATATAGATCTAAAACCATCTGTGATTAAATGTATAAAATACCAAAAATCCTTGAATAGGTGTGCATACTGAAAAAGTGTTATACATATAACACACAAAAAGTCCACTGTGATTATAAAAGTGAGGGTGAAAAAAATGATAAAAAAAAATAAAAAATAAAAAACACATATAAAATAAATAAATCACACGTGTAGAAAAATAGAACTATAATCGTCCTTATTGTGGTATTGAAATCACAGTCGTGGAAAAAATCTTCCAATCCAACAACGTGAAGTGACAAAGTTCCGGCAAAAATCAATATACTAGTGATGTTTTAAAGAAAAAGTTCCAGTACTGAATCAAACGTGCCCAAAAACATGCCGTGAAGTGCCTTGGTGACCCCCAATGTGATTGCGCTCACCTTGGAGCGTGTGACACAGTGTTTAATTGTGTCAATGCACGCTTTTGGAGCCACCCCTGGGCTCAGTGATTGGTATAGCTGATTCCCCAAACAGATTCGTTATGGCTCCACTCACATCATATCATAGAAAAGAGAAAGGCTAATATAGTATAATACCGTAGGATAATTTTATTAGAATGACATCCAATCCCCACAGTGGGGTACTCACATTTATAAGGTGCTCATGTGCACCAAACATAACAAGCGAAAAAACGGCTGTGCGGCGTGCTGCGGGGTGTGAGAGCTCCACAACCCAGCTCTGTGCTGATCGCTCCGTCCTGGCCCCTCCCCTACGCGTCTTCGACACAGGGAGTCACGTGTCTTCATCAGGGGGATATGATTGGACGGGCGCTCTGTAGTTTAAATACACTGACGGCGGCCATTTTGCGTGAGACCGCAGACATTAATATGATGGGCTACGCTCCTCTTAGTCAGTTTAAGAATTATCCTACGGTATTATACTATATTAGCCTTTCTCTTTTCTATGATATGATGTGAGTGGAGCCATAACGAATCTGTTTGGGGAATCAGCTGTACCAATCACTGAGCCCAGGGGTGGCTCCAAAAGCGTGCATTGACACAATTAAACACTGTGTCACACGCTCCAAGGTGAGCGCAATCACATCGGGGGTCACCAAGGCACTTCACGGCATGTTTTTGGGCACGTTTGATTCAGTACTGGAACTTTTTCTTTAAAACATCACTAGTATATTGATTTTTGCCGGAACTTTGTCACTTCACGTTGTTGGATTGGAAGATTTTTTCCACGACTGTGATTTCAATACCACAATAAGGACGATTATAGTTCTATTTTTCTACACGTGTGATTTATTTATTTTATATGTGTTTTTTATTTTTTTATTTTTTTTTTTTTATCATTTTTTTCACCCTCACTTTTATAATCACAGTGGACTTTTTGTGTGTTATATGTATAACACTTTTTCAGTATGCACACCTATTCAAGGATTTTTGGTATTTTATACATTTAATCACAGATGGTTTTAGATCTATATTGTCATGGTTATATCGCAAGATTTAGGTACGCTTTATATGCACATTGCACTTTGTGATTTAATGTACACGGCACTTTGGTGTACATGGTTATAAGATCTATACAGCAAGTGATTTGAGTTTTATACTCTTTGTGATTTGTACTTTATATTATTATTATTTTCGATTCACACTTAGGGTTTTAGTTACTCAGATATATCCCCAGGCGCAACGCATTCTTCATTTATAGTTTATCGCACGGTCATGAATACGTGATCTGCGTCTGCAGCCGGGTATTTATTCGGTTGGTTCTTTACTGAGGCATTGGATCATTGTGGCTCGCAAGATTTTTTCCATATTAGGGCCCATAATCTGTTGGCAAGAGGCTAGCGTTCAGTCCCCTCCAATAGCCTCTGTCTCGGGTGAGTCTGTCACATTTCTCCCCCATCAAAGGTTGACTAACAAGGTCCCAGACCTCCACCTGGTCTGGACATGCGTTAGTCAGGCAGAGTGAACTCACATAGTCTTCCCGCATGATCTCCATTCTTGGCTGCAAGGAATATTTGACCTCAGTAGGTGTGGGGCAGAGGTCATTTACTCTCTGTCTGGCTGCCAGGGCTTCAGCTGGATTGTTTTTAACATTCCTGGGCTCGGTCTGCTGCTGGGGAGAGGGGCCGATCAACCCTGCTTCTTGAAGCTGTAGAGAGACACTAGGTGCTAGGCAGAGGCCAGCGGTGCTCTGCCCTGTTGCCAGTGATTCAGCTGGGAGTAGCAGCTCCACTACATCAGCTTGTCGTCGGAGAGAGGGGTCAACTGCCCCGGCTCCCTGGAACTCCACAGTTGTTGCTGGTGCTGGGCAGAGGTTGGTAGCACTCTGCCCTGTTGCCAGCACTTCTGCTGTGGACTCCGCATCCTCTGGCTAACAATTTGGGCAGGAGGCTGGCTTCCTCCACTCCCAAACTGTGTAGCTGCCATTGGAAAGGGGAGCTGACTGCTTCCTTTTCCATTCCCTCATCTGGCTGCTGGGACGACATGTCTATGGTACTGTGTCCCAGGTGCACGGATCTTTGCTGGGGAGGAAAGGCCGCTTCCTCCACCCTGGCCAACTGTTGGAGAGGGACAACAAACACCTCCTCTCCCTTCTCCCCCTGTATCTGCTGCTGGGAAGTGATTGCCACCTTCTCACCTTGAGCCTCCGAAACTGCCACAGGTGTGGGGCAGAGGTCTTGGACCCTCTGTCTGGTTGCCAGCACTTCTGCTGGGGGTTTGCTAGATGGTTCATCCTCTACAGAAACGTCTATTAAATCCCCAATCTCTGGAATTGCTAAAAGTGTGGGGCAGAGGTCTTGGACCCTCTGTTCAGTTACCAGATCTTCAGCTGGAGGCTCATCAGGTTGTTCTTCCTCAGCAGAAAAGTCTATTAAATCCCCTACCTCTAAAACTGGTGTCTGGGGATAGAGGTTCACCATCTTCTGTCCATGGAACCCAGAAGATGTTATCAGTGCTGGGCAGAGGTTATCAGAGCTCTGCCCTGTGGGCAGCACTTCAGGTTTGAGAACGGCAATCTTCAGATTTTCTACTGCCGATTCTCTGGCATGCTGCTGAATGTGTTCTAGCAGTTTCCTGTATGCCCTTTCCAGATGCTGTTCCTTCCTTAGCAAATGGTCCAGATCAGGTTTGAGCTCTGAGACCCCTGCAAGACCGAGCATAGCCTCTCTATATTCTCGCAGGTCCTCAAGGTCAAGTTCCCCTTCATCGCCAAACACAAAATGATCTGTAAGCTCTCCCACAGCAATCCAGAGTCTCCAAAGTCATATCCCTCCGGAGAGAATTCTGTTGTCTCCCCTAAATATCCCTCCTCTGCGTGACATTGCAGAGCCCGATAATGATTGTCCAGCTCTATCTCCTGCTGGACCAGCCTGTCCAACTCAGTCACCCATTGCTCCTGGGGCCGCTCTCCCAGGAATGCCATCCGCAATGCCCGTTGGTCACTGGCCCGTTGCTCTTGGGTTGGAAAGCACTTGCCCTGTTTTATACCAGCGAGCTGGAGGGCTCCAATCCAGAGCTCCACCCGAATTTGCTGCCTGAGCTCCAGGTATTTATCCTCAGACACAGTCCTGGTGTATGTTGAAAGGATGATCCGCAGCAGCCCTGGGAACTCTGATGCCAGGTCCATATCTCTGCTGGGGTGACTGAAGTCTGCTATCTTGATCTTGGATCCAGGTGGAGGTTTAGATTTCCCAGACTGCAGGAAACTATCCCACTGCTGCCACCAATGTCACGGAAAGCTCCACACTCCGCTTGAGTGCTTCCGTCATATACCACTTCCTCCCAGTCTGTATACAGATGTCAGATATTCCAACCTCTCTGAGCACAAAACAAGGCGACACTTGCTTGTTGCTAACATGGACTGACTTTATTTAGAATCAAAATACAGTCTTATATACAGGAGAAGATGAGGTTCCCCCCTCCTGCTCATATTACGTCACAGCATCTTTCCCCCTACAAAATTTGCATTATGACCAGGTAGTATAGGATATTGTGATAGAAGAAAATATTATATTAGAGAACAATGTTTAAAAAAGAAGAGGAGGATTGAGTGATACTGTTGGAACTGAAAGTCCACTTCCTGTATACTATAAAAAAAATACCTAAATATCTAACCTATACAGGTGTTACCAGTAGGTGTTTAGAGGCATTACCAGAATAGAAATGCAACACAACACAAAATTTATTGATCAGAAGCCTTTTATTAGTAAGAAGAAAACATAGCAAACGGTGCAAATAATTGGTTTTCTTTTTGCCTTGTATCCCTCAATTAGGGAGTTTAACAATTTCACCACACATGAAGAGAACTTTTTTGACAATACATACAGGTCTTAGGTTACAAGTTCAATCTTTCCACATTTGAGGACAAACAGAGAGTGCTTCTCAAGTTCCTGTAGCTCTCAACTTCTATAAATGATCAATTACAGTTTCCCTCATACTATCTCCCTAGGCCTTATGACTTTCCTAGATGGGAGACCACGGCAGGAAGTATAATTTTCTCTCTGGGCAGGATACAGGAAGACCTAAGACATTATAACTGCTTTCCCAATACACAGAGGCTCACTATCCTCAGCCTATTCCCAAAAGATGGGGTGAGGTCTTCTACAGCACCTATCTATTCCTCTACACAGCAGGGCTCTATCCTTAACTTTACTTCCCTCTCATAGGCCTCATTGTGATGCAAATATTCTATTTGTAGCACACCTGTCCCTAGCAGCTAAAACCTCATGGGAATTATGTGTCCACTCCAATCAAACCCTGCTTCCCCAAAATGATGCTGGGAATGCATAGCAGAGAATAGTCCTTTGCTGTATTCACCCTAGTACCCACATCAAAGTGGTGGTCCCCTGACTGATTTATTGACATCTACAAGAAAATAGCTGACAGGTACAAGTTTAAAATCATCCATCCACACTCACCGCCCATAGACGTACAGTAAAAAGCTAGTACTTAACACCCATTTTCATAGAGCAGAGAGGTCATTGATATGCACACTGGAGAAAAATATTGATGTGGACAATGTGCTGAAACTGCAAACCTTCTTGTAGCACGTGTTGCCTCCAAAGTCTTTGTCTCCTTAGCTTGACACTTCATAAAAGAACAAGAAAGATTTACAGCATGATGCCAGTAAGGTTTTCTTTGTGAACTTGTCTTGTATAATTAGAGAGGATAGGCATTCAAGTTCTGCAAAACAAATCATATTTTCACTGTGACTTAAATGTTGTTAATGTGTTTATTATAGTGAATTCTTCAACTTGAATCATTAAAAAAAACCAACAGAACACAGAATGAAATTGTAAACTTGCTGCCCTGCAACAAGCTTACGATATATGAATTAACACACACACACCACATACATCTACTCTTACCTTTAAAATGTAGGATACACACACACATACACCTTTTTTTGCCTTGACTGAAAACTTGAAAGATTTGTTTTGAATAGAGGAAAAACAAATGCATTTTGTAAAACTAGTAATATTATGATATTACTGAGTTTATGACAATAAAAATAGCTTAATGCATACAATCGCTTTTCATATGGGCCGTATAAAGGATTTATCTAGCTCTAAACATAATAGAAGATTTCATACACTGGATTATGAGATTCCTGAGGCCACCAGTCCACACCAAATCCATAATGTACGGATAGGTCGGAAATAATTTTTGTTTAAAGTGGAGCAAGTCAATAAAGAAGCTGGAGGCTGAGTTGGTCACTGTGTGGAACAAACAGATGGCAACACAAATATCAGTGTACATCTTTTGCATTTAAAACACAAATATAAAATATGATCAAAGTTCTCTTGCTGTTATAAATCCAGACATAGGTGTCAGACAAATGTTTTGTCTGATATACTGCTCAATTTTCAGCCTCCAGCTGTACCAAATGAAATTTGTCAACTGAGCTGAATATTTGACGTTAAGAGACACAGAAGAAAAATGCTATTTTTAGTGTCATATTTATTCCACTGGTAATAGAATCATGTGTGAAAGTCTCAATCATCTAGAAGGTTGGATACATTGGTAAAATTTGAACAAGAAAAGTCCTCTTTATAAACCAGTGTTAACACAATAAAAGATGAAAAGTCTTTAATTCTTTTTTTATTAGATTTAATTTAAGGAGTTTTAACTATTAGCAACAGAAAACACAAAGTTATAGACTCCAAAGAAAACATCAGACCCACCACAATAGGCGCATGGGAAATCAGCTGCCCCATGGAGTAATGTGCATGACAATACCTATTTTGTAATATAGAACAATACAGTATAATATAAAGATCTCAAATACAGATAGAGAAAAATATATTTGACAAAAAGAACTAAAGGTAAACTCAAAACATATGAATACCGGACAAGAAGCAGGAACCACCTCCTAGTTATTTCCCCTTCCCCTCCTGGCATCTTGATAAACAGTGAGAAATGGTTATGGTCTATTTACCCTTTGAAGTGTATGTGTATAGGGTACTCGACTGGCATGCAATTTTGCTATGTGAAGTGCCAGCTACCCTGCTACTGTGTTAATTTTGTTTTATTGTTTGTTGTATAAATATTTCTCAAGTTATACATATCTTTCTATAGCTAAAATATTCATCTGAATCACACTAAAGAAGCATTTTTCTCAACCAAAACATGTTGAGTTTAAGACTGGAAGGACATGAATGGAAGTTCACCTTGATTGGGTTGATATATAAATCTATTTCCAGTTCATATTCGAGGAATATATCTCTTACTAGTAGTGGTTATTCCCTTATGGGATCTATGCATTTTTCTCTGTCTGTTTTGGCTACCTTTGCCCAAATGAGTAACTTTTAATGAATTTATTTAATAAATTTGTGTTTTTATAAAATTTTTGTATTGTAAGTTTATACCATACCATGAAAGTTTGTTTTGCCTCTATTCAACATTTTTTGTTAGTTGTTGTATGTGTCTCTAACATGAATGAGCCAGAGGACCTGAAAATGTAGGTAAAGGGAGTGTTAAGGAGCGAGGCATTAAAAACTAAATGAATGATAACTATAACCTTCTTCCAATAGTGTATTAGTTTTGAGCAAGTAAATGTAAGAGGCAGCATTGACTTACACCTCATTTTGCACAGCAATAATTGATTCTAAACCCAATCTTACAAAAGAATTCTGGAGTTTGATAGACTCTATATACTCTAGGAGGTTGAGTCAAACAGTGAGAGGCTTAAAGGGAGGTTTATGACAGCTCTGGTAGAATGTCATCCCAGTCATCATCTGAAAAGTTCCCAACCCTGTCTGCATTTCAAAAGAATCTTACATAAACGTTTCGCTAACAGCTGGGAATAAATGCAAGAAAAAAACACTTTTTGTATTGGTGGTCTGTACTAACTCGTCTATGGTGGGGGTAGGCGAATATTTAGAGTGACAATAAGCTGCAGGCTTTGAAATAAAATAATTTTTGTATGCAATGAGAAAGTAGAATGAAAGGAGTTTAGGTGTCCATTTTTGTACAGCTAAGAGATGGTACAAACTCCAGATTGCCTCTAATTCTTAAAACCCTGATGTTTGTAGACCTCTGGAAAAAACAAATTCTGCCATATAGGGGTATACTTGGTTATCCTCAAGGATATGCTTGACTGATTGTCTCTAATTCTTAAAACCCTGACGTTTGTAGACCTCTGGAAAAAACAAATTCTGCCATATAGGGGTATACTTGGTTATCCTCAAGGATATGCTTGACTGAATCCCAGACTTCACCAATTAAACATATGGTGGAGAGGAAGGAGTGCGCCTCTGTATAAGCCAAAATGTCTAAGGCAGCAAGGGGGTTAAGGCCCTTAAACATAGGCTAGAGCTGTAGGCATGATTATTGATGCCTCTCACATTCCATCTTACTATGTGTTGCTGAAGGTGGGATTCAATAAAATAGGATTGATAAGCCACCAAAAATCTTTAGCATATTGTAGTGTTTCTATCTTTGTACCTGGCTGTTTTCCATTATGGATCTCTTTTTCAGAAAAGAGCCAGGGGCTTGATGACCAAAGAAAAAATTTGAGGTGAGAGCAGGTAGCCCTGCATGTTTCCCGCTCCATGTTCAAAGTGTGCAATCTGCTGCAGGTATCAGTATATTCCTAATGACACCCCAAATGCAGATTGCAAACACAGTCTGTACCATGCGATTTGGTGATGTTCATTTTTGAAACGTAGTGAATGCATGTGCGATCAAGTGTGGTTTCAGCCCATTCAAATGAATGGGCTTGAAATTGCACCACACTGAGTTGCACAGGAATGCAGACTGCGATTAAGGTGTGAACTGGCCCTTAAGTTGGTTATAGAAATTACATGACTGTCAAATGTGTAAACATAATTCACCCAACAAATCATATATATTTGTAATAAAGTCAATTTAATAAACTATTACTATATAAATTCAAATGGCCCGCCTGTTACATAAAAAGAGGGACAGCTGAGATAAGGGGCTGGCTGGTTGCAGGAGAATGGATCGTGGTATAGGGGGTATGGAGACCCACGTGTGAGTGCAGGGGCAGTGCTGAAGATACCAGGAGTCATGGACAGCATCCAAGTCGGACAGCATCCCCATATGAACTCTCACCTCATGGAGGAATGCCTGGGCCTCTATGTAATGTTAGTTAGGATCAGGGACAGGATGTTATTCGTTTTGTATTGCTATGCTGCATTTCAACAGCAAAAGGTACATTAACTGTCTGGTCTGAAGTTATTCAAGGGGTGCATGTTGGTTCTGGTGTATTCCAAAGAACCTGGGTCTGTAATGCACTATGGAGTATGAAGTAGCACAACTACAAAAGAGTTAACTTGGCAAGACATGAAGAGGAGTGTAGTTGCTATGGGTAACCAATTGAAGGAACAATCTACAAGCAACCAGTTGTTAAACGTGCTACCAGGTAAGGGTCCTTCAGTAGTGAGGGGGGTCGATGGTTTCGCTCTCTCCCTAGTGGTCGATATCCAAGAGCAACTGGATCCAAATCTGTGTTATGGAGATCTATGGCCTGGTCATGTGGTAAGGGAAGGACAGAGTTAAGTGAGAGCACACATGAGGTCTGCTCTAGGTGCTCAGCAGGATCCCATACTGTTACTGGGAGTGAGGTAACAGAGGTACACTAGACTGGTGGAGTGGGTGTAGGCTTAGCACGTCTCTCCTAATGCAAACATATTATTTACACTGTGTAGTGACATAGGACAAGTTGCTTTTCAGAGGAACTCTGTATTTTATTACTGCAGACAGTAAAGGCTCACTCTAAGTTGGGAAACTACCTTAATGTTTGACTTTTCACATGACAGCAGTCTCTGCATTGTCCAGGACATTCATGAGCACGCTCTGCATGGGCAAAGAGGATCCCTCCCACACACTCAAGTACCTATGGACTTTTAGATCAACTTAGTATCCCTTGAATTCTAGGGCCAATGAGCTTCAAACACTCATCCCCTTCTTTCTTAGCATTAAGCCCTGCCCTTCATAGCATTAAGTCATGCCTCTGCTCTAGCCATGCACATTGGTGTGTGTATGCACACACACCCTGGTAGTGCTTCTTTTGTTTTTGTGTTCATAATGAATTCATTACTCAATGGCTTCCATTGTTTCAAATGTACATCAATCCCAGCCACCCTTACTTCTACAAATAAGCCCAATTGAGGTGAAATGCATCAGAGGGGTGTGGATTAGTGCTGAGAATATGTCAGAAGCCTGTTATATTGAAGAAATATTATGATATGACATCTACAGAGTGTGGCTTTGTTTTCTGCTTTGCTGTCTTATATTTCACAGCTGTCTAAATAGACAGGGCATAGTGCTAGAAGGAAGCAATTATTACAATAGTCATACACTTTGCGATCAGTTTGTACAGTTTCCTCCCAAATTCTACCAATATTTATGTAGTTTGAGGGCCCACATGGCTAAACAGAAACATAATTGATTCTTCAGGTAGGCATTCATGTTAGATAATTTGCACAGCGATTGCATACTTAGATTGTAAGGTGTAAGTCCAGTTTTGGGCCTAAGATTGAAGGGGTCCCAGAAGGACACTGAAATTGATTTGAAGATTAAACCAACTACTATTCGCACCACACAGGGTAGAGAGCAATTAGTACTTCTAAGGCCATGCCAAATTCACTTAAGTTGAGGTTTGCCTTAATTCCTATCATCCTTTGCAACTACTGAACATATTTTTGACAGTGCCTGTGGGCAGGAATGCAGGCGTGCTAACCATTGTGTTCTGTGCAGTCTTTTTCCCACAGAACTTCAGCTCTCAAATCCTGACTATAACATTCAGTAAGGTTTAAATAATTTCATACTAAATGGCCATTAGATGAATTAGCCCTAAGGCACGCAGAATTGCAGTCTCCACAATGTGACTCAAATGATCATAGTAGGGAAATCCTTACCCATGGAGCTGCAGGCTGAGGATTATTTGTTTTTTGAGACACTACAACATTTTACACAATGCGACCTGATGAACTCATGAAATGTCAGGAAGAAATTAAACATAAAAACTGTGAGTAGGGTAGGCTATATTCATTTAACATATGTACATGTGGAATTGTTAATATTAATGACCCATGCTTTTAAATAATGAATACAATCAAAGAAACTGACCTACAGAATGTTAATTAGCTGGGATTTTGTTGTTTCCTGATTTTACATTTATTGTGTATTGTTGTATTTGCATACATCTAATAGTCTTAAATAGTAGGAAATATTGTCTATTGCTCCTTTAGTCAATATAGTATATTATTATTAATATACAAGATTTATATAGCGCCAACAGTTTACGCAGCGCTTTATAACATAAGGGCAGATAGTACAATTACAATACAATTTAATACATTATACAGTATTTAATTATCACTGTCGGTATATGATATTTTAGCAAAGCTAATGTGGCTGTTTATGAAAGACCAGAGATTTGTTGCTTAGATCCTAGCCTTCTTTGGTATTTGGTGATAAATGCCAGGGCACCTTGCATCGTTGGGTAAGAGGTATAATATTTTTCTCCAGGGAAACAGCAAATTTCTCTGGAAAATACTGTATATGTATAAAGTCATTTAAGGTTTTTCTAAAAGCTATTTTATGTTTAGTAAAATAAAAAAGAAGTTCTACTGTAAACTATATTGCACAGAGCATAGAGCAGTCCCTTACCTCCTTTTTGGTGGTCCCCTGCTGATGCTGTTCTTTCCTTCTTCTTTCGATTGCCCCTCAGCAAGCGAAGTGATAAGGGGGCACCCCTGAAATGCGCTCCCAAGATGGGCTGTGTGTGTCCATAGACACACCAAGTGCCAGAAAGCCATGCCCTTGCTTCCTCCTGCAGGAGCCTATGGATCCACTTAGTGTATAAGTGATAACAGCGCTGGCGGAATAAAGTGCTAACATAACACAATATAACACACTGTGAAATATGAAAAATGTGTAAAGTGCTAAGTGCTATCCAACATCAACATATAAACACTGTCAGGATACAGTGCTAAAAATCACATAATAAACCATATAAAATGTTCTGAAAGTGTGCCAAATGCTTCCAATGATAATCCATGTTACTGGATGGGTGCTTCTGATTAGATGATCTCCCCTCTTGTGACCCTACTCACCAAAGTTTGTGGACCCTCAGCTTTGCAGTCCAGGGGTCAAACAGGCTTAGAGGTACAGGGAGGCATAGCATAAATATCCAAATATCCAAAGGTGTTCTCAGGGGAATCCAGGGTGTTCATATAAGAAAAAAACATATGAATGTGAAGTACTGCGCTGCTAGAATGTCATTCACGAGACAATAGGCAAAACAGGCATCAGCATGTTTCCAGGTTCGCACTGGCGGCATGCGTTCCACGGAAAACGGAAGTAGCGTCACTGGTTCAGTATACCGGAGATTACGTCAACGCGTTTCACCCTCCCCCAGGGCGTCATCAAGGACATCACTTCCGGTATCGTAAATGGAACTTATATATGCTTAGGGGTCAACCCCCTCAGCCAATTGACCAATTGTGTTATATTGTGTTATGTTAGCACTTTATTCCGCCAGCACTGTTATGACTTATACACTAGATCATTAAGGTTCTAGTATCTTTGTAACAGCAGGTACGGTTTTTCATATATTTATTTATTTATATTTATTTCCTATATATTTTGTATATATTCCTATATATTTTTTTACCTTAACTTTTTCCACTAAGCACGAGTTATAGTTTGTGTTTGACACCTGCCCTTAGTGTCTCCAGTAAGACCAGGAAGAGAGGAAAAGAAGAGAGTGCTGGCTCAGTAACAGAACAGGTGACAGAACAAGTAGTGGGGGGGTCTTATCATTGAATTACATGTGAAACACATGCTACATGTGGAACACCTTTGCACCATCAGTTTATTCATTTTTTTCAATAAAGATCTTTATTGGGCAAAAGAGAAGAACATACAAAGTAATGCATCTGCTTATAACATCAGTGTACATCTGGTGTGCTTATTACATATGCGCTCAGTAACCGTAAATGTAGCACAATAGAAACAAATTTAGCAATAGTTGCATTTATGATAGAGTGCTGATAATCCTTGTTAACTAAGATAAGGCACTTTGTGTTCAGAAGTCTCATAAGAGTCATGGGGCATAATTGAATCAAAAAGAACAAAAACTAAGACTGAACAAAAGGAAAGAGAACAAGAAAAAGTATTCAGGTAAGAGTCAGGGATACCCCCCTGGGGTCATCATAAGCATAGTTCCAATCCCTTAATAGTGGGATGTAGACAACAGTTTGGTAGTGGTCCAATGGCTGATGTATATGTGTGGTTCACGAGAGGTTTTGGGAGTGCTCATACCGTTGTCAGACTATCAAATGCTATGGAATATTTAAACTGGAACCAAGCTGACTACGTTTTGTGAAACTTGTCGGCAGTTTCGTTTGCTATAGCGAGTGTTTGTTCCATTTTCTGTATGTGATTCATTGCGTAGGCCCATTCTCTAATGCAAGGGGTTCGTTGTCAATTTCCAATACCTGGGGATCAAAGACTTTGTGGCTAGCAGGAGGTGCTTGGTCAGGGACCGTTTATACCTACCTAAAGGAAAATTTGAAATGTGGAGGAGGCAGTATACGGGCGTGAGCTTGATTTTAGTGTCTGTAATGTGGAGAATCAGCTTGTATATTTTGTTCCAATAGGACGCTCTTGTAGGGCACTCCCACCAAATATGATGTCACCCCTGGCTTCCCCACATCTCCAGCACAAATCCGAAGCCGAAGGGTACCATCGTTTTATCTTTTCAGGTGTAGCGTACCAATGTGTCAGCAGTTTATAAGAATTTTCTTGTAATCTCGTGCTAATCGAGCATTTATGTGCTAAAATGCATGCACTTTCCCATTGAGAATCAGTGAAATGCGTTTGAAGGACAGATTCCCATTGGCTTCTAAACCTGGCCGAGTCTGTGGACTTAGCTTGCTGGAGATGTGAGTACATCAGGGAGGTGTTTTTTTCAGTCTGTTCGCCAGCTTGGCAAACCGATTCCAAGAATGTAAGGTCTCTGGTTAATTGCCTGCCTTATCCAATGTCAGAAGGTAGTGACGTAATTGCCTGTAGTTCCACTGTGTGAAAACCAAAGGTGTGAGGCTACCCAGCAACCATCTGTAAGACAAAACCCCATCCCTGTCT
>NW_027362621.1:0-23398 GCF_042186555.1 Aquarana catesbeiana | reverse complement strand
TTGTGCACTGCTTTGGCTACTATTACGCCTTTGCTTTTGTGTCTAATTCACAAATATATGTACATGGTGCAGCTGTGTTTGGTGATTACATATGCAGAATCTGTTTTACAGGGTCACCATAGACCTAAAAGACAAGTGTGTCTTAAAATATCCTCAGTCAAGTAAGTCGCTCTCTTAGGATGGCTATTAAAAGCATAACTGGTGATTTTCCACGACATGCTATTGAGATATAGAATCAGCTGATCTCTACTGAACAGAAGGACCAGAATTCAGACTCAATGATGCTCCCTATTAGCAGAGATCACATGACCAACAGCCTATGTTTCATATGACCAGCAAGAGGGGAAGCTTGGAGCAGCAATACAGAAAAGGAGTAGAAAATTGAATATAGAAATTTGAGGTCCACTGGACCTCTCCGAAAACGTTACCTGCCTCGGTGTGACTAACGTGGAACAAGCATGTGGCAAGCGAGGTTAAAATTTCCTGATCCATCTACTTATTCTGTGTTAATGACTTAGAAATAATAAAGTCATAGGACCAGCCTGACAGAAAGGCCATATCTGTTAGACATGTGCACTGACCAAAAATTTGTTTGTTTTAGTTTTTATTAGTTTTTTTTTGCTTTTTTTGGAAATTCGAAAATTCTGACTTTCAAATTTTGGGATTTACGAATTTTCGAATTGGAATTCCCGAAATACTAATTTTCGAATTCCGAATTCGTAAATTCAAAAATCTGAGAAAAAGAAAGAAAATCAGTAAAATTCAAAATAATAACTATTAAATTATAGGTATTGGAATTTCCTTTCAAATTTGTCTGTTTGTGAACATAACGAATACAAATTTATCTGAAGTTACAAACCCTATAATAAAATTCCAATACCTATAATTTAATAGTTAGAAAATCAGTAAAATTGGAAAATAATAACTATTAAATTATAGGTATTAGAATTTCCTTTCAAATTTGGCTGTTTGTGAACATAACGTTTTTATCCGAAGTTACGAATTATCTGAAATAACGAATGCCGCATCTAAACAAATGAAACGTAACGATCTAATAATAATAAAATAACAATAATAATAATAATAAAACCTTTTTATTATTATTTATTATTAATTTGTTCCATTCCATTTGTTTAGATGCGCCATTCGTTATTTTGGAAAATTTCGGGTAAATTCGTACTCGTTATGTTCCCAAACAGCCAAATTTGAGAGGAAATTCCAATACCTATAATTTAGAAGTTAATTATTATTTCGAATTTTACTGATATTCCCTTCTTTTTTTCAGACTTCCGAATCTGTGAATTTTCTAATTCCGAAAATTCGGAATTCGAAAAATTCAAAATTCGGAAATTCGAAAATTCTAAATTTCGGAAATTGAAAAATTTGGATATGTCTGAATTAATGAATTTGTAAAAATTAGTTAAAAAAACGAATTTGGAACTAAACGAATTGCACATGTCTAATATCTGTACGTTCTCATTGTATCCAGCACTGACAAAAAAAAATGGTGCTGCTATCAGAAGAACACCAAATTTTCTTATACGGCAAATTTTCCTCTAAGGAAAAAAACCCTATAAAATATTTCAAGACATTCCAGACTTGTAATACAATCTCATTTTATTCCACACTTAAATGGTGCCCTGGTGTACCGTACCTCCATCAGTGTGCGCAGGGATTCCACATACGACTGTTCAGTATCAAGCAGAGTCAGGAAGACATGCTTCCTCATATCCTACAAAGAAAAAAAAAAAAAAAAGAATGCCGTGGTCAGAGAGAGGCATGATGGGAAAAGATGATTCAGACAATTAAGTAGCTCTCACATGCTTTTAGTATTATTTTACTACAGTTTATTGATAAATAAAAACACCATCTCAGGATCGTTCCAACCCCAACGCCGGCCACAAATGATACAATTGTTATTTTATTGGGTTGAGATAACATCGTGTCTTTTAATTGCCTTAATTAAAAAAAAAAAACAAAAAAAAAAACAAATTACCCCACATATTATTAAAGAAGAATCATTCAGCTCACACACATTACAGTTACAATACAATAAAGCAGTGCTTCCCGTTTTCCTGAAATCCCTTACCATTCA
Source organism: Aquarana catesbeiana (assembly GCF_042186555.1). Taxonomy (NCBI): domain Eukaryota; kingdom Metazoa; phylum Chordata; class Amphibia; order Anura; family Ranidae; genus Aquarana; species Aquarana catesbeiana. The sequence goes on along the minus strand of NW_027362621.1, from coordinate 21,303 downwards.
CAGCAGCATTATTAGGGTGCTTTCACGCTGCTCCTTTAAAAGAAGGAAAACGCGTTAAAAACGCATATGCGTTTTTTGAATAATTTCTGACACTTTTTCTGGTTGACATGCATCTGTAAAATATGGACATGCGACTCAAAAAAAAAAAAAACAAAAAAAAAACAAAAACACACTAACCAAAAAACACAACTGCAGTGCGTTTCGACTCAGTTTTGAAAAGTGCACCATGCAGGACTTTTTTTTTCTTTCTTTTTTTTTTAAATTCTCTTATCTTTTTTCCAGAGAAACCATAAATCCGTTACATCTTGCATATTCCACAATAGTCCATGCAGGACTTTTTTTTAAAAATGCACCGCACCCACAGCGCAGTGGTGTGAAGAGTCCCATAGGATTTAAAGGGAAATATTTTTGTTGCATTTTTTTAGCACGTTAAAAACGCATTAGTGTAAAGAAGGGCCCTTATACTTCAAAATAGCTCCACCTTTCATCATTATTCACCTAAGCCTAGGAAGATTTTTTTACCCCCTTCTTGACCAGGGCATGTTTTGCTATTTGGCAGGACACTTTTTTAACGAACTAAATTTACAGTATATCATTTTTTTCACACAAATAGGAGCTTTCTTTTGGTGATATTTGATCACCACTGGGTTTAATTTTTTTATTATATAAACAAAGACCGAAAATTAAAAAAACAAAAAAAAAAACAATATTTTTACTTTCTGCTATAAAACATATCCAATTAAAAAAAAAATCATTTTTTTTTATAAATTTAGACCAGCATTTATTATGCTACATGCCTTTGGTAAAGAAAAAAAATCCCAATAAGTGTATATTGTTTGGTTTGCATGAAAGTTATAGCGTCTACAAATGATGGTATATACAGTATACTGGACTTTCTATTTATTTATTTTTTTAATATTAGTAATGGCTGCGATCAGTGACCTATAGTGAGACTGATAGTGCGGTGGAAATCTGACATTAACTGACACTGGGTGGGAACGGACATCCCCAGTGACACTAATACAGAGATCAGTGATAATAATATACACTGTCACTGTACTAATTACACAGACTGGTAGAGGGTAACATCTAGGGGCAATCAAGCGGTTAACTCTGCGTCTAACAATGTGTAATGTGTGCCGATTTTACTAATCGATGTAGGCGATTTTTCTAAAAAAAAAATAAAACAGCCATATTGCTGCTGCGTGTACAGAGCCCTGTGTTGGTAATAAACACAGGGCTCTGTACTGTGATTCACTAAGGCTAAGCCAATCAGTAGGTCCCAATCATAAATCATTGGCTGTGACCTGCTGACCGACTGGTGCTGTACTGAATCACAGATGGGGGCAGCGCACCCCCTACCCGAAATGCCAGATCAAGTACATGTATATCTGCATGGGGTGAATTTGCCTAGGCAGAGATGATGTCATCAGTCTGTTGCAGGCAGAAGGAAGGAAACATTTCCTTAGTCTCCTCTGCTCCAGTGATAAGGCTTTAACATTGTATTTTTACAACAAGTTACATGGTGAGAGGCTGCAGCAGGGGCTGATCAGTGTCAGACATTTAGGTTTGGTTCACACCTATGGGTGCCGCCAAGCGCAGGATCATTTCTGCACGTTCTTGCGCAGCCTATTCATTTTAATGGTGCGAGAAACACGAGAAAGGAAGCTCCTGACACTTTTACTAAAAAATGCACGGCACCATGCGGTTTGGCACAACGTTTGCAGATGGGCACAGATGCAATTAACAATTAATGGCACCAAAAGGGCAGCACATTTTGATGTAGGTCAGAAAAGTGCGCAATTTTGCACACATTCCTGGCACGCACAGATGTAAGCCTAGCTTTAATGCTGCAGGATTGCGTCTTCTCTGAGCCGGTGTTCTGTCAAAACAGCCAATTCGTCGAGATCTCCAATCACGTCACTTTCGGTTACTGTAAAGCATCAGTAATTGGAGATTTCGATGAATTGCTGTTTTGGCACAACACCGGCTATTGTATAAAGTCCGGTACACGATATTTTGAGCGGACATTATTAGTCCCCCCCGATACTAACCAACAACATGGTCGCCTCCGAGGCGGCGACAACTTTCTCCTCCTTAGCCGCTGTTCTGTCAAAACAGCAAAGTGTTTGTGTACCGGAGTGTACACATTTGCCGGTGTTGTGTCAAAACAGCAATTCATCTAAATCTCCAATTACTGATACTTTACAGCGGTGATCTCTAAACTGTGGCCCGGGGGCCAGATGTGGCCCTTTGCTTGCCTTTATCCGGCTCTTGGGTACTATTGCTCCCCCACAAACAGGACACTATTCCTCAGACTGACCCCAACAATGGGACACAATTTCTTCCACAGACACCAATGATAGGGCACTATTCCATCTGATTAAACCAACAATTGGGACGATTCCTTCCCACAGATGCCAATGGTGGGGGGCGCATAATTCCTTCCCACAGACACCAATGAGGGGGTGGGGCATAATTCCTTCCCACAGACACCAATGAGGGGGTGGGGCATAATTCCTTCCCACAGATGCCAATGAGAGGGGGGCATAATTCCTTCCCACAGACGCCAATGAAGGGGCACTATTCCATCCCATTAAACTAACAATTGGGACAATTCCTTCCCACAGATGCCAATAAGGGGGCACAATTCCTTCCCACAGACGCCAATGATAGGGCACTATTCCAACTCATTAAACCAACAATTGGGACGATTCCTTTCCACAGACGCCAATGGGGGGGGGCATAATTCCTTCCCACAGACGCCAATGGGGGGGCATAATTCCTTCCCATAGACGCCAATGAGGGGGTAGCATTCCTTCCCACAGATGCCAATGAGGGGGCAACATTCCTTCCCACAGATGCCAATGAGGGGGGCAGCATTTCTTCCCACAGACGCCAATGAGGGGGGCATCATTCCTTCCCACAGACGCCAATGAGGGGGGCATCATTCCTTCCCACAGACGCCAATGAGGGGGGCATCATTCCTTCCCACAGACGCCAATGAGGGGGGCATCATTCCTTCCCACAGACGCCAATGAGGGGGGGGGGGCAGCATTCCTTCCCACAGACACCAATGGGGGGGGCAGCATTCCTTCCCACAGACGCCAATGGGGGGGCATAATTCCTTCCCATAGACGCCAATGAGGGGGTAGCATTCCTTCCCACAGATGCCAATGAGGGGGCAGCATTCCTTCCCACAGATGCCAATGAGGGGGCAGCATTTCTTCCCACAGACGCCAATGAGGGGGGCATCATTCCTTCCCACAGACGCCAATGAGGGGGGCATCATTCCTTCCCACAGACGCCAATGAGGGGGGCATCATTCCTTCCCACAGACGCCAATGAGGGGGGCATCATTCCTTCCCACAGACGCCAATGAGGGGGGCATCATTCCTTCCCACAGACGCCAATGAGGGGGGGGGCAGCATTCCTTCCCACAGACACCAATGGGGGGGGCAGCATTCCTTCCCACAGACACCAATGGAGGGGGGCAGCATTTCTTCTCACAGACGCCAATGGGGGAGGGCAGCATTCCTTCCCACAGACGCCAATGAGGGGGCAGCATTCCTTCCCACAGATGCCAATGGAGGGGGGGCAGCATTCCTTCTCACAGACGCCAATGGGGGAGGGCAGCATTCCTTCCCACAGACGCCAATGGGGGGGCAGCATTCTTTCCCACAGACGCCAATGGGGGGGCAGCATTCCTTCCCACAGACGCCAATGAGGGGGGCAGCATTCCTTCCCACAGACGCCAGTGAAGGGGCAGCATTCCTTCCCACAGACGCCAATGAGGAGGCAGCATTCCTTCCCACAGACGCCAATGAGGAGGCAGCATTCATTCCCACAGATATCGGCTCTCTCATTGACCCCAAAGCATTTTCTACTCACAATGGCCACACTGCGGCCCCCAGAAAGCCTGAAGGGCAGTAAACTGGCTTTTTGTTTAGAAAGTTTGGAGACCCCTGCTCTACAGTAATCTGAAGTGAAGTGATTGGAGATCTCAATGAATTTGCTATTTTGACAGAACACCGGCACCTCAGTCCAGGAAATGAATGGTGACCTTGGGTGAAGCCCGAACAAATCTGGCTCCATCCTGGGAAAAAAAAAAAAAAAGATGTTTGGGGGTATTGTGATCTCTGTGCGAGGTAATAAATACCTTGAAGGGTTCCAATTATACATGACTTTGCACACATGTACTGAGCATGAAAAAATACATTGAATGCTTGGCCTTCTTAAAAACCTTTCAAAACAGTCACATGACCATCCTATCTAGCCATTATCACCTGCATGGGTGCCCAATATAGGGCAATTGCTGCAACATGTGACAGCTGCAACAGGGATGAGAAATTTCTGGGCAAATTTTAGGTCACAGGTAACTGGACCCCTATTTTGTCTGGACAACCTCTGTAAGCTGCCAGAAAGCCCTGCAATAATTCAGCTCTGTACCCATTCACTCACAGATACGGGGAGCTCGGTGCCAAGAAGGTCGTCAGTAAACATTAAACTGCTGGGTTTACAGAAAATATAAAAAAAAAAAAGACGGTGACTATAAACTGATCTCCATGGTAACCCTCCTGACTCATCGCCTCCGGCACGTGGAGCGTAGATCAAGCTATCAACATAGAAGTGCGCCCGCCCGCTATCAACATGAATGAGGCGACTCAGTAAGGAAACCATTTGCGATGGAGATTATACAAGAATTTAGTTTTAGACAACTGTATTTAATCAGGTGTACGTACGTCGCGCCCGCATATGTAAACGGCGCGTGCGCATATGTAAACGGCGTTCAAACCACACGTGTGAGGTATTGACGCAAACAATAATTTGAGCCCAAGACCTCCTTCTGTAACTCTAAACAGGTAACCTGTAAAAAAAAAAAAAAAAAATGTGAAACCGTCTCCTATGGAAGTTTTTAAGTATTGAAGTTTGTCGATTGTGCGACATGTTAGGCATCCATTTACTCGGCGTAACATCATCTTTCACATTATACAAAAAAAATAATGAAAAAAATCAGGCTAACTTTAGTGTTTTTTTTTTAAATTCATGAATGTTTTTTTTTTTTTCCCAAAAAAAAACGCGTTAAAAAAATTGCTGTGAAAAATACCGTGTGAAGTAAAAACTTGCAAGTACCACCATTATAATTCCCAGGGTCTCTGCTAAAAAAAAAAAAAAAAAAAAAAAAAAACATACAGGCGGGTCCCCAGGTTACAAACATCTGACTTACAAACGACTCCTACTTACAAACAGAGGGAGATAACAGGAAGTAAGAGGAAATCTACCCCTAGGAAGGGAAATTCACTCCTGTAAGAGTTATGATGGAAAAAAGGTACCTCCACTGAAGCTTTATCACCAATCCTTGTTTCCACAACAACCCAAAATTTTCAAAATCCAGTTGTCATAGGGAAAGAAAATGAGGTGAAATCTTCTGAACAGGGGCACAGACAGCAAAACAAATGTTACAGGGGTGTTAACCCTTCCCTATGATATCCAACAAAAAACTTAAAAATTATTCTTTTGGCTGGAGCTACACTTAAAAAAATGTACCTGTTCCGACTTAAAGTGGAACTTCAGTCATTTTTTCATCTTTCCATTTATAAGTGGTTGTAAAGGTTCGGTTTAAAAAAAAAATAAAACATGTCATACTTACTTCAGCTGTGCAGTTGGATATGCACAGAGGGGCCCCGATCCTCCTCTTCTGGGGTCCCTCCGTGGCGCTCCTGGCTCCTCCTCTTCTTGAGTGTCTCGCCGGAGAAGCGCTCTCTGACGAGACATCCATGCGGGTGCGCTCCCGTGTCCTGCTGCTGTATCCATAGACACAGACAACAGGACTCGGCTCCGCCCCCCAGCACCCACGTCATTGGATTTGATTGACAGCAGCGGGAGCCAATGGCTGCACTGCTATCAATCAAGATGGTGTACTCATTCCTGCCATGGGAAGTACGGGGCTCAGGTAAGTATAAGGGGGGGCTCGGGGGCGCTCCTGCAGCACAGGAGGTTTTTCACCTTAATGCACAGAATGCATTAGGGTGAAAAACGGCGAGGGTTTACAACCCCTTTAAATCTTCTGCCCTTGTTGTTTTAACTTTGGATAGTAAAACATTTTTTTTCCACCAGTAAATACCTTATACAGCCCACTTCCTGTTTCTTGTCTGGAAAAAAGCCTAGGCTTATGACATCATGCACAGTTCTCTCTCTCACTCATGTGAGAGTTTGCCAGCAAGGGGGTGGGCAGGACAGGAGAGTGGAGGAGGGATGAGTTACAAGAAAGCCAAGGAGAGCTGCAGAGCTGGAGGGGGCTAGATGAGGGCAGAGATAAGAGGAGACTGCAGAGATCCATGTGTATTAGAGAGAGGAGAAATGTGCAGGCAAGCAATGGTGTGAGTGTGTCTGTCTGTATATGTGTATGTGCCTCTGTGTAAATCAAAGAAGGGGGGGGGTCATAAGAGGGCCAATGAGAGCTGCAAAGCTGGCGGTGTGCCTCTGTGTAAATCCATGAAGTGAACAGGCAGTAGCTTCAGCTGCCCACAGTTACAATGGATGCAGCCAGACTCAGTGGAGGGAGATTTCTGCAGCATATTTGGCAAATACAAAATCACAGTATATATAAAATAATATGCAAAGTGGTTGGAGGGAAGCTTCAGAATGGCAAAGATGTTTTTATTACAAATTATGTGAGCAGACTGCAGTTCCTCTTTAAAAACAAATTTGACTTAAAGCGGAGTTCCACCCAAAAGTGGAACTCCTGCTATAAGCACTCTTTGCCCCCTTACATGCCACATTTGGCATGTCATTTTTTTTTGGGGGGGGGAGCAGGTAACCAGCTCCCACTTCTGCTCTCGCCACCTAGGCGACTCCTCCTCTCCCCCTCCCTCTCTGCAATCTTCTGGGACATGTCACAGGTCTGAGAAGATTGCCTGGCCACTGAGAAGGCGCAGCGCGACTTGCACATGCGCATTTGGCGGTGAAGCCGCAAGCTGTCACAGCCGGGTGCCCACATTTGCAATGCGGCGCCGCAGAGAAGGAGAGGGAAAGGAGCGAGGCTTCGGGCGGCCGCATCGCTGGACCATGGGACAGGCGAGTGTGTGTTTATTAGAAAAAAAGTCAGCAGCTACACTTTTTGGAGCTGCGGACTTTTAATAAACTTAAAAACGACTGGGACTCGTTTCAGGCATCCAATCCATTTGAATGATTGGACAGGAGCAGCCGATCATATAAAAAAATCATGTGTGTGTGTGTGTGGCCAGCTTTATGAAACATTTGCGCATTTTGTAGCAGCCAAGGGGTTAAAAAAAAAAGAAAAAAGAGCCACTCATCAAAACAGCTCTGGATAGCCCTGGCCACAAGGTGAACTAGACGCTGCCTTTGCCTTTCTGATCGCCCACAAGTGGGCAATTGGCAGAATGCTGGAGGTAACAGAGGATCCCGAGGGTTCGATGGGGAACGATAACCTGCAATTTGCACGAAAAAACAGGAGATATTGGTTTTGTACACAGCCTCTCTTTAAAGAGGAAGAACTTAAATCTCCCCCCTCCAAAAAAAAAAAAAAAAAAAGCAGGCAGAAGATGACCAACTAGTAACCAGCATCACCTGTGGTCTCCTTGAAGCTGGTCTTCATCGCCATCTTATCATGCCTTGTTCTGTACTGTTTCTGTGTGGAGGCAGCCATCTTGGTAGAGGAAGGGCTTTCCTTCCCCATGCCAGAGCCTCCAGCAAGGAAAACAGTGAGCAGTTAGATACAGCAGCACCTTAGATTCACACTGCAGATATACAGCTAAAAGGTTGTAGGGGCAGGAGTGCCTAGGCACACCTGCATACCAGGAGGTGCACTGCTGTTTTTCAGGAGGAATTTCAGATAAAAAATAGTTGATTTTTCAGGGTACTGTTTAGGAACAATTAGCATTTTTATAGGTTTCTTATAACATAGCAACTATTTATGTTCGCTCTTTGAGTTTAGTTCCACATTAAACATTTATATTTACATAAACTGCCTGGATGATAATTGCTTTACTAAACAGTGTTTCAGAAATTCATGTTAATGAGAGGAGCAGTGGGAAATGCAGAGGCATGTTAGCGGTCCTCTCTGGAGGATGATGTGCAGAGAAAACATATGAATAATTCACTGGAATCGACCATGCCCCAAGGGAGGTACACCAGATCCAGCATCAACTCCAGGCTGCAACTGAACAGCTGAGGAACTGCTGGCGCTTTGTGTGAGGAGATCAGAGCTGGGGACACCTAATGAGAGGAGAGCCTGGAGGGACCCAGGGGAGGAGAAGACACCTGTAGAAGATAAATACCCTCACTCCCGATACAGCCCACACATGACTTATGACTGGTGATAAGAGCCAGATCAGACGGATCTGATTTAGATCTCTCACATCTGCCCTGGATGACTGGGGAAGAGAGAACTGGATCAGACGGATCTGATTTAGATCCTCACATCTGCTCAGGGTGTCTGGGGAAGAGAGAACTGGATCAGACAGATCGGATTTAGATCCTCACATCTGCCCTGGATGACTGAGGAAAAGAACTGGATCAGACGGATCTGATTTAGATCCTCACATCTGCTCAGGGTGTCTGGGGAAGAGAGAACTGGATCAGACAGATCGGATTTAGATCCTCACATCTGCCCTGGATGACTGAGGAAAAGAACTGGATCAGACAGATCTGATTTAGATCCTCACATCTGCTCAGGGTGACTGGGGAAGAGAGAACTCGATCAGATGGATCTGATTTAGATCCCTCACTTTGTCCGGGATGACTGGAGAAATGCGAGCTGAAAAAGAAGGATCTGATTTAGAACCCTCACATCTTATTACTAGGGAAGAGCGAATTGGATCAAACAGATTTGATTTAGATCCCTCACATCTGTCTGGGATGACTGGGGAAGAGAGAACTGGATCAGACAGATCTGAGTTAAATTCTCACATCTGTCAGGGATGATTGGTGAAGAGCGAACTGGATCAGACTAATCCGATTTAGATCCCTCACACTGTCCGGGATGACTAGAGAAATGTGAGCTGGACAAGAATGATCTAATTTAGAAACCCTCACATGTGACTGGGGAAGAGCAAATTGAATCAAGCAGATTTGATTTAGATCCCTCACAGCTGCCTAAGATGTCTGGGGAAGAGTGAAATTGACTTAATCATATTTGATTTAGATCCCTTACAGCTCCCTAGGATGCCTGGGGAAGAGCGAAATGGATCAAGCTGGTTTGAGTTAGATCCCACATGCTGTCCGGAATGACTGGAGAAAAGTGAGCTGGATCAGGATCGGATTTAGAACCCTCACATTTATTGAGGACTGAGGAAGACCAAATTGGATCAACGGACCTGATTTAGATCCCTTACATCTGCCTAGGATGACTAGGGAAGAGTGAACTGGATTAGAAGGATCTGAATTAGATCACCTACATCTGTCTAGGATGACTGGGGAAGAGCCAAATGAATCAGACAGCTCTGATTTAAATCCCTCACATCTGTCCTGGATGGCCCTTGGAAGAGTGAACTGGATCAGAAGATACAGATTTAGATCCTTCACATTTGTCCACTATGGGATCGAGTCACCACTTCGCATCTTCTGGGCTGAAATATCACTTTGGGACAGATATAGAAAATGTAGCTTTAAGTTTATACACAAGCAAAAAATGTGTTTTTCATTTTGGATATACAGTATCTCACAAAAGTGAGTACACCCTTCACATTTTTTGTAAATATTTTATTATCTTTTCATGTGACAACACTGAAGAAATGACACTTTGCTACAATGTAAAGTAGTGAGTGTACAGCTTGTATAACAGTGTAAATTTGCTGTCCCCTCAAAATAACTCAACACACAGCCATTAATGTCTACACCGCTGGCAACAAAAGTGAGTACACCCCTAAGTGAAAATGTCCAAATTGGGCCCAAAGTGTTAATATTTTGTGTGGCCACCATTATTTTCCAGCACTGTCTTAACCCTCTTGGGCATGGAGTTCACCAGAGCTTCACAGGTTGCCACTGGAGTCCTCTTCCACTCCTCCATGACATCACAGAGCTGGTGGATGTTAGAGACCTTGTCTGGAGACATGCTTGGCCAGTCCATCACCTTTACCCTCAGCTTCTTTAGCAAGGCAGTGGTTGTCTTGGAGGTTGGCTTGGGGTCGTTATGTTGAAATACTGCCCTGCGGCCCAATCTCTGAAGGGAAGGGATCATGCTTTGCTTCAGTATGTCACAGTACATGTTGGCATTCATGGTTCCCTAATGAACTGTAGCTCTCCAGTTCCGGCAGCACTCATGCAGCCCCAGACCACGCTTGGCTTGCCCACCACCATGCTTGACTGTAGGCAAGACACACTTGTCTTTGTGCTCCTCATCTGGTTGCCGCCACACACGCTTGATACCATCTGAACCAAATAAGTTTATCTGGGTCTCATCAGACCACAGGACATGGTTCCAGTAATCCATGTCCTTAGTCTGCTTTTCTTTAGCAAACTGTTTGCGGGCTTTCTTGTACAACATATTTAGAATAGGCTTCCTTCTGGGACGACAACCATGCAGACCAATTTGATGCAGTGTGTGGCGTACGGCGAGGCCTGTTCTGAGTGGAACCTGTCCTGTTAAACCGCTGTATGGTCTTGGCCACCATGCTGCAGCTCAGTTTCAGGGTCTTGGCAATCTTCTTATAGCCTAGGCCAGTGATGGCGAACCTTGGCACCCCAGATGTTTTGGAACTACATTTCCCATGATGCTCTGGCACTCTGCAGTGTAGTGGAGCATCATGGGAAATGTAGTTCCAAAACATCTGGGGTGCCAAGGTTCGCCATCACTGGCCTAGGCCATCTTTATGTAGAGCAAAAATAATTTTTTCAGATCCTCAGTGAGTTCTTTGCCATGGAGGTGCCATGTTGAACTTCCAGTGACCAGTATGACAGAATGAGAGCAATAACATCAAATTTAACACACCTGCTCCCCATTTACACCTGAGACCTTGTAACACTAACGAGTCACATGACAAAGAGGAGGGAAAATAGCTAATTGGGCCCAATTTGGACATTTTCACTTAGGGGTGTACTCACTTTTGTTGACAGCGGATTAGACATTAACCACTTCACCCCCCGGAAGGGTTTACCCACTTCCTGACCAGGCCATTTTTTGCGATACGGCACTGCATTATGCTGTACCCAAATAAATTGTATGTCCTTTTTTCCCACAAATAGAGCTTTCTTTTGGTGGTATTTGAGCACCTCTGTGTTCAAAGACCGACAATTTTGAAAAAAAAAAATTATAATAATTCTATCTATTTATGGCATTTTTATTATTTTTTTGTTTTACTAGTAATGGCAATGATCAGTGATTTTTAGCAGGACTGCGACATTGCGGCAGATAGTTTGGACACCTAGCTGACATTTTTGACACTTTTTTGGGAACCAGTGACATTATTACAATGATCAGTGTTAAAAATATGCATGGACATTGTACTAATGACACTGGCAGGAAAGGGGTTAACATCAGGGGCGATCAAGAGGTTAAATGTGGTCCCTCAGTGTGTTCGCAACTCCACGTGCCCACCGGGAAGCTTAAACTTACGCGACGCTAATCATAGGCAGTGAGACATTTCCAGATCTGTGCAGCCGCGGATCAGGAAATGTCTCACTGCCCGTGATTAGCGCTGTGCAGTGTCAGCTTCCTGGCGGGCTCTGGCACGTGGAGTTTGCGAAAACGCCTGAGCCCATCTTTAGTTTCCAACTGTGTGGGGGTATGGCCTGCCTGGGACAACACACAGATCTGCATAGCAGAAGGACGGGATCTCTGTGTCATCCCCTGACAGAACGGACATCTGCCTTGTTTACTATGGCAGATCCCCATTCTATCTCTGCGGGGGAACGATCGCGGGTGGCCGGCGGACATCGAGTCTGCCGGACCCGCTGATTGGCTCTCCCGCTGGGAAATGGGTGTGTGCGCGCCCACAAAACCTTGTGCGCGAACTGAAGTACACCTACGGCGATTCGCCCAGCCGAGCCAATCTGCCGCAGTTTAACTGCGGCGGCTGGTCGGCAAGAGGTTAATGGCTGTGTGTCGAGTTATTTTGAGGGGACAGCACATTTACACTGTTATACAAGCTGTACACTCTCTACTTTACATTGTAGCAAAGTGTCATTTCTTCAGTGTTGTCACATGAAAAGATAGAATAAAATATTTACAAAAATGTGAGGGGTGTACTCACTTTTGTGAAATACTGTAATAAGGGAAGAATTAGAACCTCTATCAGGTTTTTATTGCCTTCTGTGTCCACTCTAGGTAGATTCACCCTCCCTATATCTGCAGGTCCATAGTCTCAGAGACAAACAGTGACTGACCTCTACGAAGAAGCCCAATTAGGGTGAAACGCATCAGCAGGTCACGGCTCAGGGCGGGGGGCTGTGTCAGAAGCCTACTACTATGAATAAACTTCATGGTATGATTTTACAGAGTGCAGCTTTGCTCTTTGTTTTTGCTATAAAAGCTGAGCAGGATGAGTTCCTAAGGCCAACACCCGGTGCAGAAGAGAAAGTAGTAAGGAGAAATCCTCCAATTGTGACACCTGCTCTGGATAGGAGGTGAAGAGAAATCTCCCCTGCAGCAAAAAATAACCTGCATAGGGGTTTTAACCCTTCCATACGCTAAAGGAAATGACATGCACTTTAATCGCCTTAACCCCCGGAAGATTTTACCCCCTTCCTGACCAGAGCACTTTTTGCGATTCGGCACTGCGACGCTTTAACTGAAAATTGCGCAGTCGTGTGGTGTTTCAGCCAAACAAAACTGACGTCCTTTTTTTCCCCAGAAATAGAGCTTTCTTTTGGTGGTATTTGATCACCTCTGCGGTTTTTATTTTTTGTGCTATAAACAAAAAAAAGAGCGACAATTTTGAAGAAAAAAAAAAACGCAATTTTTTTTACTTTTTGCTATAATAAATATCCCCCAAAAATATATAAAAAAAAAATTTTCTTTCTCAGTTTAGGCCGATATGTATTCTTCTACATATTTTTGGTAAAAAAAAAAAAAAAAAAAAAAATCGCAATAAGCGTATATTGACTGGTTTGTGTAAAAGTTATAGCGTCTACAAAATAGGGGATAGTTTTATGGCATTTTTATTATTAAATTTTTTTTTACTAGTAATGACGGCGCTCTGCGATTTTTATCGGGACTGCGACATTATGGCGGACACATCGGACACATTTTTGGGACCATTGTCATTTATACAGCGATCAGTGCTATAAAAATGCACTGATTACTGTAAAAATGTCGCTGGCAGGGAAGGGGTTAACCACTAGAGGGCGATCAAGGGGTTAATTGTGTTCCCTCTCGGTGTTCTTACTGAAGGGCGGAGAGGACTGTGTAGGGGAGATGACAGATCGCTGTTCATACTTTGTATGAACAGACGATCTGTCTCTTCTCCCCTCAGAGAACCAGAAACTGTGTTTACACACACAGATCCCAGTTCTCCGTGTGTCAGCAGCACTCGCGGGGGCGAGCAGCGGCGCGCCCCTAGTGGCCACAGGGCGAAGCGACGTTACAAAACGTCGTTTCGCCCAGCCGTGCCATTCAGCCGCAGTAAAAACTGTGGCGGCTGGTCGGCAAGTGGTTAATCCATCACCCAGGACCTGATACACACACAGACTATTCACACTTCATTAACACCCTAATTATGAAGCACGCTACTTCCACAAAGCAAAGCAGTGAAACGTTCCTTTTCATCATTCATTTACTCCAAGACTAACCGCTTGATAATTTTAAACACAAGAGACACAAGAACTTCAAAAAAATATAGGCAACGCTCATTGGGCTGTACTTCTCCTATGGATAACAGGTCACAGAGTTCGCTCTGCACTCCGGTGACCCATTTTCAGCAGACAGCGGGCCGAAGCCTGCTGTCGCCTGATATCACCGAGCCGGTCCAGGGCTCGGGAAAGATCGCGACCATATGATCAGGATCCGCCCACATGCCTGGACCGGCACCCGGCTCAGCCTCTCAGCAAACTACCGAGAGCCTGAGCTGGCTGTTCCTGCCCCCTCCACAGCCCAACGCTCCAGTGAGCGCTGGAGAGGAGAGCAGAGAGCCGCTGACAGTCACCAGCTCTGCTCAGGGAATTCTCAGAACGGAGTGATTGGCGTTGTTTGATCGCTCAGGTCTCAGTGTTAGAGCCAGCAGGGGACAAATGCAGCATCCACCTAGGTATGTATTAGAGCTGCACGATTCTGTGAAAAATGAGAATCGCGATTCTTTTGCTTAGAATACAGATCACGATTCTCTCATGATTCTTTAAAATGGTTACATTTAAAAGAGAAAAATCAGCTGTAGATGGCGCATGCGCAATCAACACGCCGCTCGCTACCGATGCTCGGGGCTGGTTATTCATTTAATACAGCAAGGGGCGGATGCTTTTCTCAAACCATACATCCACCCCTTTGAGAAAAGTATCCGCCCCTTGCTGTATTAAATAACCAACCCCGAGCATTGGGAGTGAGCGGCGTGTTGATTGTCCAGGCCGGCACTATGCTCTATGCTGACTGACGTCAGTTCCTGTTGCTGACGTCAGTTATGATATCGGCGCCATTTGCGTTCCATGCTGGTTCCGTGCTTCCGACTGGGAGATCCGGAAAATCGAGCTAATCCAGCTTGCAGATCGCGCGGGGGGGTGAATCGAAATTGCGATCTTATATACGATTAATCGTGCAGCTCTAGTATGTATGATTTAAAAAAAAAAAAAAATCCCATACTTCTGTATACTTAAAACGGATGCGGCTGACAGCAGGGGTCCGGTGTGTCCCTGTTCTCCGTTTCAGGGACGAATCAGGCCCGAATTCGCACCTGAAATGGAATCAAAGATGCACAGGACCCCTGTGCAATTTGCTCCGCAGCCTCTCCGGAGATGTGAGAGACAGTCACAATCTCCTGTCATGCGAATTGGATATGGAGAAACTCGCAGCCAATTCGCATAAGTGTGAAGCCAGCCTTAAAGCGGAACTTCAGTCATTTTTTTATCTTTCCATTTATTAAATCTTCTGCCCTTGTTGTTTTATCTTTGGATAGTAAAACATTTTTTTTTCTGCCAGTAAATACCTTATACAGCCCACTTCCTGTTTCTTGTATGGTAAAAAGCCTAGGTTTATGATATCATACACAGCTCTCTCTCTCTCTCTCTCACTCTCCTGAGCGTTTGCCAGGAAGGGAGGGGGGAGGAGTCATAAGAGGGCCAATGAGAGCTGCAGAGCTGGAGGTGTGTCTGTGTAAAACCAGGAAGTGAACAGGCAGCAGCTCCAGCTGCCCACAGTTAAAATGGTTGCAGCCAGACGTCAGTGGAGGGAGATTTCTGCAGCATATCTGGCAAGTACAGAATCACAGTATATATAATATGCAAAGTGGTTGGAGGGAAGCTTCAGAATGGCAAAGATGTTTTTATTACAAATTATGTGAGCAGACTGCAGTTCCTCTATTAAGGATGCATCTCTTTCATACAGCCCCTCTGCCCTGCCACTATTTACCAACAATTACGAGCTGTCAAAATGACAGCTATAAATGGATTTGTATTACATAATAGAAATGGCCATCAAAATGCAGCCGCTCCTGTGTAACATGACACTTGTAGATAGCCTGCAAGTGTCATTGTGTAAATACAATGTCATAATGTATTGTTTCATTGTATTTACCATTTCACTCATACCTCTGCATATGACATCATTTATAGAAACCATACACGTTCATTTTTTTTTTCCTCTTACCTTTTTAACCCTTATTAACCCTTAGTTAACCCCAATCAGCCCCATTTATTTTTCTGCTTCCTTATTTTTTAAATTTTTTTGCTTGTATTTCTATTGGTTAACCAGTCAGTTTTTTTTTTTAACATTTTCAATTGATTTTATTACTTATTCAGTTTTGCATAACAAGAAAATGCGCAAAACTGAAAAGAAAAATGCCAGTAACACAATTCCTTCTCTAGAGTGACAATGCTCTCCCCCTGTACTGTGACCAGAAAAGGTTGCCAATTAAAAAATATGGCTGTGACGCTCAGCTCGGAGCTGCGCGTGCGCAGTTCTGGTACGGAGCCCGCCAAGATCATCTGAGTGCCTGGTACAGTGTCTTTGGGCGGCACCGGTTGGGGGGGCCGGTCTGGCGGAGGTGGTGTCTGAGCGCGTCGTGTGACGTCATGGTGCAAGGGTGCCGAGCGGAGCAGCCAGAGCCTTGTGTAAGCAAGGCAAGCTGGGAGCGGGACTGTCAGTACTGTTTGGACTGGAGTGGACTGAAGGGACCACCTGGCGTGGAGAGGGACGGTCACTGTGACTCGGGAGGAGACGTGTCATTTCGGTGAGGTGTCTTCATCATCTGTGCTGCTGCACACGGCTGTCAGTGTCACTGCAAGAGTCAATTGTATGTGCGTGTGTGCCTGACCATTCTAATACCTTGGCCTCCTGAGTCCTGAGCTACTTACTATATCGAAAAAAAAAAATAAGAAATATGTTTTTGCCCTAATATCCATCTTAAATCATATTGCTAATTGCATATTGTACTTATTTGTAGCCTTAATACTGAAATTTGTACTTAAAACTGTAATTTTGTAACTCTTGGAAATGCCAGCAAAAAAAAGGTGGCTGTGCCAGTAAATTTTGGGTGTTGTGTCAGTAAATTTCAATCTGGTAGGTTGGCAACACTGCCATACTGTATCTATAAGGAGGCAGTGTTGTCACCCTAGTACAGAAGTGTGTAAGGGAAACAGTGGCGGGCCGTCCATTAGGGGCTCTGGAGCACTGTCCCCTCTATCCATGGCCGCCACCCCCATTGCTCTATCCACGGCTGATATTTTGCAGGACACCATAACCACCACCACTTGCCCCTTTCAGGACGCCGGGCGTGTGAATTACAGCGGCGGGGGGGGGGGGTGGGTTTTTGAAGCACCTGATTAGAGCTAGAGGCTCTAATAGGCTTCAAAATAGGGTGGACTCGTGGCGCAGAGCATTGCGCCAAGAGCCCACCCAAGTGTTACAACAGCGAATGAATATTCGCTATTGAAACACTGATCCTCAATCCGGCCAATCAGAAGCGGTTCTGAGACCCGTGTCCCAATTGGCCAAAAAGAGAAGAGTCCCAATTGGCCCAAGAGTCCCAATTGCCCGCCGAGGAGGATGGAGGAAACAGAAGCCGCCATGATGCCTGTGGAGAGCAGAGGAAGGGAATGCCACCGGTGAAGCCCGGGAGAAGTGCTGCCCATCATAGATGGGGTAAGTAAACCAGACCTACCCGGGGGGAGAGATGTTAGTGTTTGACGCCGCCCCCCCACCCCCCCCCCAAAAAAAAAACTACCACCGGCCGCCACTGGAGGAAAGGTGTTCTTTAGTCCACAGAGGTGACCAATTTAAGGGATGAGAAGGCTGCTTGAGACATCACCACTGCAACGTGCACATTTTTTCGTGCTTATAGGACCAATATAACAAAAACTTTCGATCAAACAGAACAAAAGCGAGCAAAAAAGAAGTAAAAGAAATTCACTGTTATGTTCCGTACACACGATCAGACTTTCCGACAACAAAACCGTGGAATTTTGTTTGAAGCTTGTTGGCTCCAACATGTCTTGCATACACACGGTCACACAAATGTTG
The DNA here is from genome assembly GCF_042186555.1 of Aquarana catesbeiana. Lineage (NCBI taxonomy): Eukaryota > Metazoa > Chordata > Amphibia > Anura > Ranidae > Aquarana > Aquarana catesbeiana. The sequence goes on along the minus strand of NW_027362621.1, from coordinate 3,680 downwards.
GCCAACAGTTACGAACGTGGTGACGTACAAGACGTACGGTGAGCCGATAAAAAAGGAAGTTCCATAGTCATGTAATATCTCCATTACGAACGCTAGTTTTACAAGACCGAGCGCTTCTGGCTAGTACTTGATTCCGAGCATGCGTGGACTTTTGTGCGACGGACTTGTGTACACACGATTGGAAAAAGTATGACAACAAAAAATTTGTTGGCGGAAAATTTGGGAACCTGCTAGCCAACATTTGTTGGCGGAAAGTCCGACAACAAACGTTCGATGGAGCATACACATGGTCGGACTTTCCGCCAACAAGCTCACATCGAACATTTGTTGTCGGAAAATCCGATCGTGTGTTCGGGGCATTAAGGTTTACATATATCGCAAAAAAAAGAGAGCTTCTATTACAAGAGCAATGGGATGAGAATCCTGTAGCAACTGTTCCCATGGTGGCAAGAAAGTACAATTATTATTATTATTTTTATTTTGTTTTAAGCATTACCAGAAATAACCGTCAGTAAATAGGAACACAAAAAAACAAAAATAAAAATTTATATATATATATATATATATATATATATATATATATATATATATATATATATATATATATATATATATATATATATATATATATATATATTTATTAGACACACTGTATACACCCACACACACACATATATTTTTACATACACACACACACGTACATTTGTGAGATTTTTTTTTTTTAGACAGATCCGACAGGGAAGGCCTCCAGCAATTCCCAGAGCCTCCCCGCTATAATGGGGATATATTATTAGAGGTGATTATGTCAGGATTATAAAATCTCCTGAGCTGAATTAATATTCCCTTATCACGCCGGGTGACATTACCTCAATCAGAGCCGTATTATCCCATGACAATAGACGTACAGGCTGCATTCTCTCCGACCTAATCACAGCTCCTCTCGGAAACCTTTTCACTTGCCGGTTCTCACTGCAGCCGTGTGTGATTGTTTCCCCTAAAGCCGATTTTACCAAAAGATCATTTTCCTTAACAGGATTTCCATCGTGTTCAGGAACACTGTGGCCTTCATTAAGGTAACAGTGTTTTCTTGATCATGTTCAGGAATAATGTATAAAAATTATATATTCTATAAAAAATATAAAATTATATATAAAAAAAAATATATATATATATATATATATATAATTTCAAGTCAGGCAGATTTTCAATCAGACAAAAGCTGCCTCAATGTAAAAAGGCTCCTGCTGTGCCCTATATTTAAAAAGTACCCAGTGTGCTTTGCAAAACCAGTAGCAAGGATGTACCCAGTATTAAATGTTTATTTTTTTAAGATCATTTAAAAAATATAAAAAGGCTCGGTTTAAAAAAACTTTTTTTCTTTTGTTTTTGAAAGAACAGGGAAGGGTTAGAACCTCTGTCAGATGTGTATTGCTTCATCCCCACTGAGAACATTTTCCCTTACCTCCTGCTGTGTCCCCCAAGAAAATTTTCAACATGATACAGACAGGAAAAATAAAACCCTGACAAGGGGTTTAACCCTGTCTTAATCCTCGTACACACGATCAAATTTTCGTCAGGGAATTGTGTGATGACAGACTGTTTGGTTAAAATCCGACCGTAAAGCTCCATACGCACTATCATGTTTTCTGCTGATTTTTGTCTTCAGATTTACCAAAACCATGTAGTGCAAAGGTCTGCCTGATTGCATGCAAATTGAAACTCCAAAGGTTTGACCTCATACAGGGCCGGTGCTACCACTAGGCAAACTAGGCAGCCGCCTAGGGCGCTCTGCTGCCTAGGGCGCCCAGCCACTGGTGTTCCTACTCTCTTCTCTCTGCAGCAAGCAACCAAGTCTCAGCATCAGCAGGCAGTCCGTTCGCACATAGTGTCAGAGGCGCAGCGGCAACAGAGGACTGTGTCTGTGTCCCAACTCCCGAATGAATGGAAGCAAGGAAATATTCATTGATGGGCGCTGGTAGGCTGCACTGATGGGCGCTGGTAGGCTGCATTGATGGGCGCAGGTAGGCTGCATTGATGGGCGCAGGTAGGCTGCATTGATGGGCGCAGGTAGGCTGCATTGATGGGCGCAGGTAGGCTGCATTGATGGGCGCAGGTAGGCTGCACTGATGGGCGCTGGTAGGCTGCACTGATGGGCGCAGGTAGGCTGCATTGATGGACGCTGGTAGGCTGCACTGATGGGCGCTGGTAGGCTGCATTGATGGGCGCTGGTAGGCTGCATTGATGGGTGGTGGTGAGGCTGCATTTGATGGGCGCTGGTGAGGCTGCATTTGATGGGTGCTTCAAAAAAATTTGGGGTATACATGAGCAGGGCAAAGGGGGTGGAGTCAGGGGCGGAGCCAAGGGGCCGGCAAAATGAGGTTTCGCCTAGGGTGTCAAAAATCCTTGCACCAACCCTGACCTCATATTATATGGTTTTGGTAAATCTGAAGACAAAAATCAGCAGAAATTCTGATAGTGTGTATGGGGCTTTAGTACGCGCCTTCAGAAAATTGTTGTCCAACTTTCCACCAACAAATGTTGGATGGCAGGCTAGTACATTTTCGGCAGACAACGGTCTGTTGTCAGATTTTCTTATCGTGTGTACACAAGTTGAAAGTACAAACACGCATGCTCAGAATCAATGCTCACCAAACACGACATTAGCAGAAGGTGCCCAAAGGGTGGTGCTCAAGAGCTGAAATTCCACGTAGTACGTCACTACGTTCGTGTTTGTTGGCCGACAATTGTGTGCCGTTAGTATGCAAGACAAGATCCAGTCACGCGCCCTTTGGACAAAAGTCTGACGCTCTGTTGGCCAACAATCCGATCGTGTGTACGAGGCTTTATTCTCTCCAAAACTAAAAAAGGAAATGTTTTTGATACACCTTACTGATAATATTATTTAGGCCCCTTTCAAAAGGGCGCCTCCACTAATCAGAATCCATTTGCTCAACGGGGGAATCTCTCCACTGTTCCCTGCTGAGCAGGCGGATGACAGGTCCGTGTCCGCTCCGCTATGTTATGCACACAGTCCTGCTCTCCTCTATAGGGCAATCGGATGGAAACGGACCGCCTGTCCGTTTACATCCAATCTGCCTGACGGATAGGGAACAGGAGCACCATATGTCCGTTTTTGGCAGACAGGATAGAATCGGATGGCGGTGGTGTCCGCTAGAGCTGCACGATTAAAAAAAAAAAAAAAAAAAAAAAAATTGTGAAAAAGCCATTCTCTGCTCAGAGCTGTCAAAGAAAGGTCCCCCATCGCATAGTGTCCGCCCTGTACTGCGCAGTACGGAGGACAAAGGAGACGCCGAAAGTCTCTGAACATGAACAGCTGTTCATGAGCTGTACACGGCACATGGGCAATTAACACTACATTGTGACACACGCTCCCAATGCTCGTACAGCTCTGCAAGGGGCGGGCGTAGGGGCGGATGCACACAGAAGATGGCCAGAGCTCATACGATAGGGGTGTATTTCTCAAAGGGGAGGATCTTTGCGGGGCGTGTTTAAACTGAAGGACCCGCCCCTTGCAGAGTTGCACGAGCAGCGGGAGCGTGTGGCACAATGTTGTGTTAATTGCCCAAGCGCCAAGTGCAGCTGATGAACACATGTTCGGAGACTTCCGGCGTCTCCTTTGTCCGCTGTAGTGCGCAAGCAGTACAGGGCGGGCAATATCT
>NW_027362620.1:0-29969 GCF_042186555.1 Aquarana catesbeiana | reverse complement strand
AGCTGCATTACATATGTGCATTACATTCATTTACTATACACCATTCACATTTAAATAGGCACATGTATGATCTTTAAATATTGATAAAAACAATGTTTTTTTTATAATTAGGTTAATGTATATTGTGTAGGGGGAATTTATCTTTATTATTTTATTAATATGTTGGGGAATAATGTGTGCTGATTTGTGTTAAACTTTTGTATTTTATGGTTCCTCATACTGTAATCCCGCGATATCACACGAGATTACAATGAGAGGAGCCATTCTCAGGATTTCCTGGCGTTTGTAGATCGCTCCTCAACTCAACATGAGAAGCGATCTACACACTTTCATAAACAGGCACTCAGAGGAGAGCGATCTCCTCTGAGAATGCCTGAGAACTGAAAAGCGGTATTTTACCGCACTTTCATAAAAGGACACCTTTGACTGGCCAATCTAACACATGAATATGCTTTGATCTGAACCAGTCAATTGTAGCTCTGGCTGTAGGTTTAGGGCAGGGGCGTCCAAACTTTTTTCAAAGAGGGCCAGATTTGATGAAGTGAACATGCGTGATGGCCCACCATTTTGCCCGACATTCTTTGAACCATTAAAATTCGGTTTAAGTGTGTTCGTCCGAGCACTGATACACTGCCCAACAAGAATTCTCTTGCCCTTGTGGTTGTGTGTGGTAAAAAGATGAGCTTGGATGTTATTTGGAGATGGATATATATATATATATATATATATATATATATATATATATATATATATATATATATATATATATATATATATATATATATATATATATATATATACACATATATATATACACACACATATATCTCCCCCCAACTAATCCCCGAGTGCCGCTCAGGACTAAGGATGAGCTTGGGTTTGTTATTTGGATATACCGTATTTATCGGCGTATAACACGCACCTTCATTTTAAGAGGGAAGTTTCAGGAAAAACACTTGCATTTTAAATAATGAACTTTGAAGCAAAATAAGGGTCACAGTCCATCAATGCAGCCTTATCAGTGCCCATCTGCAGCCTCACCAGTGCCCATGAATGCAGCCTCATCATTGTAAATTAATGCAGCCTGCACATCCTTGCTCATCTGCAGCCTCATCAGTGCTCGATTACACAGCGCCGCAATCTCCTGTGTACCCGGCGATCAGTCAAACACAGTCCCGCCTGTGATAGACAGAACAGTGATCCAATCCTGGGCCAGGAGGCGGGACTGTGTGTGACTGATCGCCGGGTACACAGGATATCAACGTTCTGTGTAATCCGGTGGCGCCCATCCCCTCCTACTCCGAAACAGCAGGAATTGGCATATAACACGCAAACACGATTTCCCCCGATTTTCAGGAGAAAAAGTGTGTGTTATACCCCAATAAATACGGGTATATATCTTTTGTGGCCCCCATGGCGTTCTGGGATTTGTTGGGGGCCACAAAAGATATATATAGCCAAATTACCAGTGGGGCCATTTTAATCCATAACGGGGGCAGGACTTTAGACATGCCTGGTTTAGGGTCATTGTCCTGCTGGAAGGTGAACCCCAGTCTCAAGTCTTTTGCAGACTAACAGGTTTTCTTCTAAGATTGCCCTCTATTTGGCTCCATCCACCTTCCCATTAACTCTGACCAGCTTTCCTGTCCCTGCTGAAGAAAAGCATGCCCGCAACATAATGCTGCCACCACCATGTTTCACGGTGGGGATGGTGTGGTCAGTGTGATGTGCAGTGTTCGTTTTCCCCCACACAGAGTTTTGCTTTTAGGTAAAAAAGTTAAATTTTGGTCTCACCTGACCAGAGCAACTTCTTCCACATTCCCCGGAATAAGATTACAGGGGACCGAGCTTCAACGCAATCCAGCGGCGTCCGAGCGGAGACTGGGCGGATTTCCCATTATAACAATACACATGCTGATCACACCGGGTGCCAGGCATAGTGTGAGTGCATCCCATTTGTATTAGATTTGTGTTTTTAATAAATTACGGTATTACACTATGGGAGCCTCCCTTCGGTCACTTTTTCTCCCCATCCATGGAGAACCATCCTAAGCATTAGCTGACTGTTAATTCACAATCTAGGTGTCATATATCCCCCACAAAGTGCAAGTGACCACTCTAGCAATAGGTGGTCAACGTGTAAGGGTGAGTGTACATCCATGTGGGGCACCTCTGTCTGAACACTGAATATTGGAGCACCTATAATTAATCTATGCACAAGCACTTTATTTCACAACATAGTGGGACTGTTAACTGAAATGTTTGTTTTGCACATTGATGGAGAGTACGTTTAAAATTCATAATAATAGCTAAGCGCCGTTTTTTCCTTTTCACCTTCTTCCACATGTTTGCTGTGTCCCCCACATGGCTTCTCACAAACTGCAAATGGGACTTCTTATGGCTTACTTTCAACAATGGCTTTCTTCTTGACACTCTTCCATAAAGGCCAGATTTGTGGTGTGTGTGACTAATAGTTGTCCTGTGGACAGATTCTCCCACCTGAGCTGTGGATCGCTGCAGCTCCCCCAGATGGGCCTCTTTGCTGCTTCTCTGATAAATGCTCTTCTTGCCCGGCCTGTCAGTTTAGGTTGACGGCCATGTCTTGGTTGGTTTGCAGTTGTGCCATAGTCTTCATTTTCCATGATGGATTAAACAGTGCTCCGTGAGAAGTTCAAAACTTGGGATATTCTTTTGTAACCTAATCCTGCTTTAAACTTCACCACAACTTGATCCCTGACCTGTCTGGTGTGTTCCTTGGCCTTTATGATGCTGTTTGTTTACTAAGGTTCTCTAAAAAACCTCTGAGGGCTTCGCAGAACACCTTTATTTATACCGAGATTAAATTACACACAGGTGGACCCTATTTACTAATTTGGGGACTTCTGAAGGCAATTGGTTCCATTACATTTTAGTTAGGGATGTCAGATTAAAGGGGGCTGAATACAAATGCACGCCCTTTTCATATATCCATTTGTAAAGAAAAATTGAAAACTATTTATCATTTTCTTTTCACTTCACAATTATGTGCCACTTTGTGTTAGTCTCTCACATAAAATCCCAATAAAATACATTTACGTCTTTGGTTGTAACATGACAAAATGTGGGAAATTTCAAGAGGTATGAATACTTTTTCAAGGCACTGTAAGTGAGGAAGGGTTCCATTTAAAATTATACTGTAGTCTAGATAGGGAGGCAGGGAGAATTACTACATCCAACACCTCCCATTTTTTAAAATGAATTTTAAATTACATAGTGCAAAAGCAAAGCCTAATGAATGTTCAATATGGAATAATAATGGATGCCAATGAATTTTGCAGATTTCAAGTTAGTTTGTAGAAAATTATGGGCTCTTTTTTCATTGAAGGGTGTCAAGAAATTTGTCTACGGCTGTACTTAAAGCGGGGGTCCACCCACACCGCTAAAAAAAAAAAATATTAAAAGCCAGCAGCTACAAATACTGCAGCTGCTGACTTTTAATACATGGCCACTTACCTGTCCCAGGGTCCAGCGGTGTTGGCAGGTGACGCCGAGAACCCGCTCGGTTCTCGGCAGCTGCCGCCGCCATCCTAGGTGAGGGAATCAGGAAGTGAAACTTTGCGGCTTCACTTCCCGGTTCCCTACTGCGCATGCGCGAGTCGCGCTGCGCATCGTAAGTGGTCCCCGCTCTCTCCTGGGAGCTGTGCGTTTCCCAGGAGACAGCGCGGTGGGGACGGGAAGAGGCGTAGACTCCCATGGGAGTCTATGCCGGAAGTGGGTGCAAATACCTGTCTTAGACAGGTATCTGCACCCCCCTCCCCCCTGAAAGGTGCCAAATGTGACACCGGAGGGGGGGGGGGGGGTTCAGAAAAGCGGAAGTTCCATTTTTGTGTGGAACTCCGCTTTAACTTTGTTTTGCTCCCCTGCACTCCTTTCAAGACCTGCAACCTTCAGGTATGTGAGGGCATGTGACACACTCTCCTTCCTCCCACATGATAGCACTGACACTTAGGCATCCACCTCAGTCACAGAGGTCAGAAAAAAGTCCTCAGCCTACTGTATGCTCCAAGCATTAAATGGAGAACGTGCAGGGTTCACCCTCTTCTCTCCTGGCTTCAATAGCAGGGGAGCAAAGAGAAAGTATTACAAGCGACTGTTTGGGCCACATTGGCAGGAACCTGTTGCTCTAAACTGTTTGAACAAAGCAGGGGTTCACCTAAAGCAGAGATCTCCAGACTACGGCCCTCCAGCTGTTACGGAACTACACGTCCCATGAGGCATTATAAAACTCTGACATTTACAGACATGACTAGGCATGATGGGAATTGTAGTTCTTGAACAACTGGAGGGTCGTAGTTTGGAGACCCCTGATAAAGTAAATGTTCAATGTCAGGCTGTACCTGTCCTCCTCCTGACATTTCATTTATTCACTACGCTACTGGCTGAAGAATGAACAATCGTCATAAGGGAGGGATGTCAGAAACAGATACTATAGGCCTAACCAGGGCTTTTTCAACCACGACCCCCCAAAACCCCTCCCCCCACTCGCACCCTCCAAATCATATCAAATAGTGGGTGTGGTCAGTCAAATTTCAAGAACAGTAGGAGGGTCTTAAAGGGGCGTTAAATACCAGGATTGCATTACATACAGAGTGCAGAGTTCAGGGGGGTTACATACAGAGTGCAGAGTTCAGGGGGGTTACATACAGAGTGCAGAGCTGTCACTTGTAAACACAGAAACCGGACTTCTGTGTTTACAAGTGATTGTGGTCAGCAGGCCCCCCCAAGAGTCTGAGGCAGAGGTGGTGGAACTGAGTTCCACCAAGTTCCCCCTGAAAAAAAGCCCTGGGCCTAACTCTTTGCAGAAAGTCAGGCAAATGCTTTTACTGGAAAAGGCATCTTTGAAAAGCCAGTTTCAGCATACAACATAAATTATATCAAACTATTCAATTAATATTTTAAAAACAAAAGGAGGTGGAAGTAATAATTTGAAATACAATTTTAATATTTCGCAATTTCCGGTCTAGTAAATACTTATAGCTATCATGAAATAATTTGCTGTAGAACAAAGCTACAGTGATAAATATAAAGCCTTCCCATACTTCCATATATGACAGTTAACTTTAGTGATTTCACAAAAGTCCAACATAGACTTTTCTTTATTAGATTATTGCTTCTTTCAAAAGGGACTGTCATGTGGGAATCATGGAGGCGGCCATTCCTGAACTCTCTTTTTGAGAATGCCAGTACCCCGGGACGTCTAAAATGGGGTCTGAGTTAGTTACTCGCCTGGAACAGATATAGAGATTAAAAATGATGATACTTTATGACACTCATGTACAGTATAAGACTGTTCTGGGTCTGTGACTCAACGCTGAAACTAGCATTTACTCCAAGCAGGTCATCAATGGCAGAACCCATACTTTCCTTGTGACAATATCACTTTGAAGTGTTCTTTTCTTACATGCTCTGACCTTGACAGTATCAATAAAAGGGCCCGTATGTCAATTCCAGCTTCTATGAATGACACAGGATCTATGAATGGAGGGGCAGAGCTATCAATCATCCACTTGTCCCCCATTCAAAGATCCTGTAGTATGGGAAGAGGGGAGGATGGAGGAAGATTTCTCCTAAAAGAAGAAGAATCAGTATGAGAAACATCTTACAATAAAGTTCCTTGTGCTAATTTACATGTTCTTGATTTTAGATAAACGTATGCTTTATAGGTGAACTCCAGGTAGAATCCAAAAAAATACCTAGCAGTGGGGCTCCCCCCTGTACTGCACATGTTAGATGCTCATTTTTGTCTAAAGGAACATTATAACGCAAATTTTACTTACCTTATCCTTCCCTCTTGCAGGTTTCCCCCCAGGAGCATTACCAGTCCCCCCATAGTGGCTTCTGTTCATCAGTAGCAGATACTCGGACATCATGTACAATGCAGTATTAGCGGTCCTGCATTGTGAGGATGTGTGTCTATATCCCAGAGCATTGGAGAGAAGAGAAGAGTGCTGGCTGCTAGGGAGCAGGGGATAACTTAAAGCAGAACTTTACCCAAAACAAAAATAATCTTCTTTAACCCTTTCATGACTAAGCCTAGTTTTGAAATTTGGTGTTTACAAGTTAAAATCCATATTTTTTGCTAGAAAATTACTTAGAACCCCCAAACATTATATATATATATATATATATATATATATATATATATATATATATATATATATATATATTTTAGCAGAGAATCTAGAGAATAAAATGGAGATTGTTGCAATATTTTATATCACACGGTATTTGTGCAGCGGTGTTTTAAACGCAAATTTTTGGGAAAAGGGACACTTTCATGAATTTTAAAAAATCCAAACAGAAAGGTTACTCCAAGTTTTTTGTATAATGTGAAAGATGATGTTACGCCGAGTAAATAGATACCAAACATGTCATGCTTTATAATTGCACGCACTTGTGGAATGGTGACAAACTACGGTACCTAAGAATTTCCACTGGCGACGCTTTAAATGTTTTTTATGGTTACCAGGTTAGAGTTACAGAGGAGGTCTAGTGCTAGAATTATTGCCCTCGCTCTGACGATCGCGGTGATACCTCACATGTGTGATTTGAACACCATTTACATATGCGGGCGTGACTTCCGTATGCGTTTTCTTTGCTGCGCGAGCTCGCGGGGACGGGGGCGTTTAAAAAAAAAAATGTTTTAATCCTTATTTTAATATTTATAAACTGTGTTTAAAAGAAAAAACATTTTTGGATGACTTTTATTGCTGTCACAAGGAATGTAAACATCCCTTCAGACAGTAATAGGTGGTGACAGGTACTCTTTATTTAGACCCCCAATCCCTCCTTTGCACTTCATAGTATTCAGATCGCCGAAAACAGCTTCGTTCCAGCCCGCCCCCAGCCGCCAGAGGCAGCTGATTGGTCACCGGGCCTCCCGATGGCATGGGAGGCCCGGTAAGAGCGGCAGGAGGCGGCGGAGGGGGGGGGGGGGGGACGGTAATTCCCGCTCCTCCGCCATAACAGCCGAGCGGCTTTTAGCCACATCGGTTGTTATACTCGGATAGTCGATCGCCCGCTCTAAACAATGGTACCGGGATGATGCCTGCAGCTGCGGGCATCATCGCAGGTATAACCCCGGAAAGCCGAGTACGCATATCTGCGTAGGCTCGGCGGGAAGGGGTTAAGCAAGGAACATACATTCCACATTAATAATTATGCTGCCAAAATGAGCGTGTGCTGTAAATTGCCTCCAGCATTGCACCTGTTTCTCCATTGTGGAGGCTGCCATTTTGCTGAAGCCCAGAGCCCCTGAACAGCAGTAAAATGGAAAAAAGTGGAACTAAACCCATCGATTTAACGGTTCCAAAAAATAATTGATTACATTCCTGGAATGCAGGAATTGCCAACTGTCACATTTGCTTGTGTCCTCAACCAAACCATAAAATGGCTGGTGTCATAACTGATCACATGTGCAGCACCATGGCAGTTGCAGAACAAACAGAAGCAGCTTCCTTGGCTGTAAAAGATAGGAGGGTGTAACTCCGCTTTAAGGCTGTCAGCAGATCGGCCTCTACAAACTCGGCAATGCCTAAAAATGGAGAGCAACTGAGCATGTGTAGAGCAGGGTGCGACAGTGTATTACTGGATTTTTGAGATTTGTTGTCAGGTTTTTTTGCTAGAAAATTGCTTAGAACCCCCAAACATTATACATTTTTCTTTTTCTAACACCATAGAGAATAAAATGGCAGTCATTGCAATACTTTCTGTCACACCATATTTGCACAGCGGTCTTACAAGCGCACTTTTTTTTTGGAAAAAAATAAACTTTTTTGAATTAAAAAATAAGACAAAAGAAAAATTAGCCCATTTTTTTTTTTTTATATTGTGAAAGATAATGTTACGCCGAGTAAATTGATACCCAACATGTCACGCTTCAAAATGGCGCCCGCTTGGGGAATGGCGACAACCTTTTACCTTTAAAAATATCTCAACGACCTTTAAAAAAAATTCTACAGGTTACATGTTTTGAGTTACAGAGGAGGTCTAGGGCTAGATACCTCACATGTGTGATTTGAACACAGTTTTCACATGCGGGCGCTACTCACGTATGTGTTCGCTTCTGCACGCGAGCTCGTCGGGACGGGGCGTGTTGAAATTTTTTTTTCGTATTTATTTTACCTTATTTTTCACTGTTCTTTTTAAAAAAAAATAAAAAATTGTGTCACTTTTATTCCTATTATGTGTATATATGTAAACATCCCTTGTAATAGAAAAAAAAAGAATGACAGAACCTCTTAAATATGAGATCTGGGTCAAAAAGACCTCAGATCTCCTATTTACACTAAAATGCAATAAAAAAAAAAAAATTGTCATTTAAAAAAATTCCAAAAAAATGTCCCTTTAAGAGCAATGGGAGGAAGTGACTTTTTGACGTCACTTCCGCCCTGCAATGGTATGGAGACGGGTGGGGGCCATCTTCCCCTCACTTGTCTCCATACCCAGCATGTGAAAGGATCCAATCGCCTCCACCGCTCCATGGCTCTGGTAAGCACCAGAGCGCAGCGGGAGGGGGAGAAACCGCCGCAGAGAACACTTTTATCTGAAAGCGGACCACCGGCCGAAGAAGAGGATACCAGGGTTATGGCAGCTAGGTGCTGCCATAACAACGATATTCCTCTTCAAAGTTAGGACGTATAACGGCGTGCGGCGGTCCGTAAGTGGTTAAACAGGCATTTTTAATATCTTGCATAGCTATACCTTCAAAAGGGGGCCAGCATTTAGTGATCTAGCAGGACTTCATTTTCGGACTAAAGTTCTATTTTAAAAAGGAGTTCTGCCCCCCAGCAAAAAATGTAAACATACTTTAGCTGCTGACTTTTAATATTAGGACACTTACCTGTCCTTGAATCCAGCGATGTCGGCATCCCAGCTGATGTTTCCATCGGCTCTCGGGTGCTGCTGCCGCCATTCGTAGTAAGGGAACTCAGCAGTGAAGCCTTTCGGCTTCAAAACCGGTTCCCTACTGCGCATGTGTGAAACGCTTTCTGAATGGCCCAGCAGCAGAGGAAGGAGGAGGGGGGCTGAACTTCTAAGAGATCTCGCCACCTGTCAAAAACAGGTACCCGCTCCCAGCTGAAAGGTGCCAAATGTGGCCCAGGGGGGGGGGGGGGGGTTTGGGGCGGTGGAGGCTGATAAACCGAGCTTCCACCTTTTGGTGGAACTCCACTTTAAGTAAAACTTAAAGTTTCCATAGAGAAAAGCAAGCATTTAACCCTAGTAATTCGGGGGGGGGGGGCACTGCAAGGGTACGTTTAGATTTTACCAGGAGTTCAGCTGTAAGCAGTGATGTAGAGCTCTCGATCTTCCAAATTATATAAACTATAAATATGTTGCTAAACTTCATAACATGGGAATGACCACTTAATGTTAGTAGATTTTTCACATAAGTGTATAAGATATACAGTACGTAGAAAACCAATAGCTGGGGACTTTAACAGTGTCACAAATATACACAAAATATAATATTAATAAAAATCTATATTCCCACGTACATGGATTTATGTGGGAAGTTGTGTCTTCATCTGTTGACCATCTATAGAGATTTTCACATGGATGGGCTTGTTAAAAGGTCATTTAACTAATATAAACTGAGATGAACCACTAGATTTCAGTATACACCCATACATTTTGCAAAATACACTAATCTGTGTTGTAGTGAGTATTGGTAATTAATGTTATTACGCTGTGCCCTCAGTAATGTGTTTATTGTGGGTTAATTCAGCGTTACGATTAAATACCTCCACATTTCTTCAAGTAGTGATTCACATAAATATTCATGAAGCACAGAGCAGTCATTTTGTCTCTTCAGTACCCAGGGAACAAGATCCCCTTTAACCCCTCTGAACAATGAAAGAGATAACGCAAACAATGACAAAACATTGCATTAGATCCAGTGGGAACCAGGATTTGCCATGTAGACTGGGCACAAGACGGCATGGGAAATCCCCTCCCACTCAGCATGTCTTTCCTTATGGAGTCATTGCAATGGATTGGACCGTCACCTTTGCCATACACTTACAAAATGTTCAGCAAACAGTGCAACTTTTTCTTAAAGGCACTCTGTGTAACACTGCTAATCCATGTACACACCATATTGTTCCCACTCCACCACTGTCCATGATTTATAAACATAATACAAGATAAATTAAAGCATTTCTCCCCCTGGTAAGAGCCCTTTCACACTGGTGCGCGGGCCATGTTAGCAGTAAAGCGCCGCTAGTTTTAGCAGCGCTTTACCGGTGCTGTGCGGGTGGCAGTGGGGCGCTTTTAACCCTAAAGTAGGGGTTAAAAGCACCCGCAATGTGCCGCTGCTGAAGTGCTTTTCAGGCGCTTCGGCAGCGCTGCCCATTAATTTCAATAGCAGGGGTGGTTTAGGAGCGGTGTATGCACCGCCCCAAAGACACTGCTTGCAGGACTTTTTTTTTTCAGTCCTGCAACTAAGCGCACCACCCCAGTGTGAAAGCACTCGGGCTTTCCACATTGGGGAGGCATGAGAGGCGCATTTCAGGCGCTATTTCTAGAGCTAAAATGCCTGAAAAGCGCCTTCAGTGTGAAAGGGGTCTTACAGATCAAATGGCAGATGTCTTATTTTCACACTGCAAGCTAGAAAACTACACAATTAACTGGCTGCTGTGGGCAATACCATAACGCTCCCGAATTTCCAGCCTCAATAAATTATCAAAGTATCAGACAAGAACGCACAGTAAAATAAACTAGACACTCGTTTGCTAGTTCCGGACGTGGCAGGCTCGGATTAGCGCTAGTCTCCTCCTCTTCAGCACTCTCCTTGGGCTCTTTCACACAGGAGTTGAAAATAGGCAGTTTGGTCACATTTTACCACTTCCCAACCACTATAAACGCCATTCAAAATTGTTAAAATAGTAAGCAGATGGAGATGTACACACAGAATCGTTACCTCACGTTGCATTGAGGCAAACATATGCAGCCTGCTGAGTTTGGCAGGTGTTGAGATGTTGAAACCACCTCCATTCACTTCTATTGAAAAGTGCCACAAGCACGCCTATAGTGTTTACAGCATGTTTAGGGCATGAAGGCAAAACATCAAAAGTGATCATTTCCCATTTTAGCCTCATAAAAAAAAAAAAACACATCTCACAGGGCATTTGATGTCACCAGATGCGACTTGAACAACTATGCGGCATGTCCAAAACACTCATCAACATTATAGGTATGTTAATGCACCTTAAAACTCAACGTAGGTGTTCCACTTCGTACCCTTCCACTTTTGTAGTCACACCCACTTCAGCACTGTGCTTGGGAGCAGCGGCTCTCTCAGCTTACTCCCTTCTCACAGGGCAGTTTGACAGCACAGGGAGCCATTGGCTACTGCTGCTGTCAATCAAATCCTGTGATGAGGGAGCAGGGGCCAAGACGTGCTGTGTGTCTATAAACATAGGCAGCATGACTTGGTATCGAGCCTGCACGAGTGCCCCATAGGAAGCAGCTTCCCATGGGGACACTCGCTGAAGAGGTGGAGCCAGGAGTGCTGGTGGGGGGACTCCAGAAGAGGAGGATCGGGGCTGCTCTATGCAAAAACATTGCACAGAGCAGGTAAGTTTAACATGTTTATTATAGAAAAAATTAAAACGTTAACCCTTGTTTTGACAGAGCGTGTGCATATCAAGCTTACAATAGATAATAAAAATCTTCAAGCACAGTACAAACAGAATTAATTATGGTGAACAAAAATTCCCAGTGCCCCCTTACACATTACACAGGACGGGATAGTTGGGTAGGATTTTCATATTTTCATGTAAAAAGCAGGTAAAAATGTAAGCAGCAATTTTTAAATATTTTTCAAGGTTATGCTATGTGAATGAAAAACAGCCCAATTTGGCTGCAAAATTGGAAATGCACTTTATGCGCCTCCACTTTCAGGTTGTGGGTTGCATACATACTTCATGCTCCCATCCAGTAATGCAAAATGCAGTGACTAACCAACCTGTTAGCGGCCAGAGCATTGCCACGTGGGTGGTGTATCTATGCCAGCTTTGAAAAAGATGGTATTTGCATTTCAGAAAATCAACGCAGAATTGAAGGGGTCACAGCAAATGTACAAGACATAACTTTATGCCATCAACTCCTAGCTTTAACCTGAGTTTACCACAGGTTTATTTTAACAGACAAGTTACCTACTCAGAGTATGAGAGCAATTCCAGTCAACAAGGTAAAGCAATCAGTGCGCTATTAATGCTAGCAAGTAACTACTGCAATTGTGCTAAAATCAGAAAGTGCAGTCAGTCTACCTGGTTCCTGTATTCCACTGCACCAGATTTCAGGCTTAGTAGGAAAAGCAAAAGAAAGTATTAAACTTCCTGAACCTGTTCTATGTGACTTCCTCTCTGTCTTCTTGCTGCACACTCAAACTTCCAAAGCAGATTCAAATGCGGAGGCAGCAGGAAACATTTTTGTACTGGCATTTTGTTTCACCCGAGATCACCAGATTAAGGACAATGGGCAGTTCCCTAAGGCTGCTTTCACACTGGGGCATTAGGGGGCGTCGGCGGTAAAACAGTGATATTTATAGCGCTGCTTTACCGTGGTATTCGGCCGCGGTTTTAACCCCCCGCTGGCAGCCGAAAAAGGGTTAAAACCGCTCGTATAGCGCGGCTATAGCCGCGGTATAGCCGCGCTGTCCCATTGATTTCAATGGGCAGGAGCGGTATAGGAGCGGTGAATACAACGCTCCTTCACCGCTCCAAAGATGCGGCTGGCAGGAGTTTTTTTCTTCTCCTGTCAGCGCACCGCTTCAGTGTGAAAGCCCTCGGGCTTTCACACTGAACAAACAGCAGCGGCTGTTTTGGGTCGGTTTGCAGGCGCTATTTTTAGCGCAATAACGCCTGAAAACCGCCCCAGTGTGAAAGGGGTCTAATTAGAAGGCTGGGTGAAAACCTGAAGCACTTGGCAGGTTATGCAAACTGTATGCGTTTCCAGGATTCATTTTCAGTTCAGACCGGCATGCACCTTTTAGAAAACATTATGGGGCCTTGGAAAGATCTGTGCAACCAAAACAGATATTTGGTTTTATGTATGGATTAAAAAATATTTATAAAAATAGGAATAGGGCTAAATGACAAGTTAATCCTGCAGAGCAGAAATCTATTTTTAACATACGGGCAAGCACAGTGGCTAAGTGGTTGGTACTTCCACCTAACAGCACTAGGGTTGCCAGTTTGCCGCGATTACTTCATTTCCGTGCATCCGCGTGGGAGCCGCCGGTAACGGCACGTCAGCTGAAGCAACGGGACGAACGAGCTGTTGCTTCAATGTGCATGTGCCGATAACGTCAGCACATGCTGATACAGGGGATATCTCTTAAACCGTGCAGGTTTAGGAGATAATCCAGGGTAGCTACAGGTAAGCCTTATTATAGGCTTACCTGTAGTAAAAAGTGGATTGTAAGGGTTTACAACCACTTTAATGACATCCCAGTCTTAGTCCTTAGTGTTCAATATTGAGTTGGCCCAGCCTTTGCAGCTATAACAGCTTCAACTCTTCTGAGAAGGCTGTCCACAAGGTTTAGGAGTGTGTCTATGGGAATGTTTGACTATTCTTCCAGAAGCGCATTTGTGAAGTCAGGCACTGCTTTGGGATGAGAAGTCCTGGCTTGCAGTCTCCGCTCCAATTCATCCCAAAGGTGTTCTATTGGGTTGAAGTCAGTACTCTGTGCAGGCCAGTCAAGTTCCCCCACCCCAAACTTGCTCATCCATGTATTTTTGGGCCTTCCTTTGTGCACTGGTCCATATCATTTGGTGGAGGGGGGATTATGGTGTGGGGTTTCGTTTCAGGGGTTGGGCTTGGCCCCTTAGTTCCAGTGAAAGGAACTCTTAAGGCGTCAGAATACCAAGACATTTTGGACAATATCATGCTCCCAACTTTGTGGAAACAGTTTGGAGATGGCTCCTTCCTGTTCCAACATGAATGAGCACCAGTGCACAAACCAAGGTCCATAAAGACATGGATGAGCGAGTTTGGGGTGGAAGAATGTGACTGGCCTGCACCAAGTCCTGACCTCGATCCGATAGAACACCTTTGGGATGAATTAGAGCGGAGACTGCGAGCCAAGTCTTCTCATCCAACATGAGTGCCTGACCTCACAAATGTGCTTCTGGAAGAATGGTCAAACATTCCCATAGACACACTCCTAAATCTTCTGGACAGCCTTCCCAGAAGAGTTGAAGCTGTTGTAGCTGCAAAGGGTGGACCAACTCAATATTGAACACTACAGACCAAGACTGGGATGCCATTAAAGTTCATGTGCGTGTTTTTATAATATAGTGTATATGTAAAGCACTGCGAAAAATTGATGGTGCTATATAAAGTACCTGTAATAAAATATCATCTGTCATCCTTCCATTTCCTTTTTTTTTTTTTTCATATGTCTTATCCAAGTTGGACATAAATCATTTCAATGCTGTCTTAGCAGGTGGGCAGACCTCCAGCATAAAGCAGAAAGTACGTGTCACCAAAGTCGCTAAGAGACATATAATATACATTACCACAGTACCAAAGGAGCTCTAAAAACGTACACCTACCTCATTTTATGTTGTAATGGATTGTTAATCCCAGTGGACCAACAGTGTGTTTACAATTCTGCTATTTGACAAGATGACTGGGAGAAAAGTGTGAAGAATGCACACTATTTTGAAAACAGGCTGCTTTAGTATAAATTAAAAAAAAAAAACGGAATCCAATCCAAAAAACAGACACGACGGGCCTCCTGGCAAGTGTAGAAGATGTTAAACTGCCATCCTGTACCTGCATCAGTGAGGCAGGAGCCACCGTGTCACCTGGCTCAGCAACTTCAACCAACAACTCATTACTGCGTTCATTTGTTCTGTATAAGTTCACAATTTCAGCTTACATTTGCAGTATTGACCAATGACAAAGCTACACAATTAATGTTAGGCACTCAGAAACATAAGAATGACCTCTTCTTAGCAAATGCTTCACTTACATGTGTTTGAAATTATTATATCAAAACAATTCTATTCTCAAGGTAAAAAATAAATTCTTTAGTGTAGGTTAGTTCATTTTTTTTTTTTTCAATGTGATTGACCTCAATTTAATCACCAACACAGTCAAAGTTTTACAAAGATGGATATAAACTCTGAAACAAATAAAACACGCTGCTCCCGTAGACTATCTTCAACTCCCTTCGCATTTAAAGCACCAGGTTACACAGGTATATAATCTACTCAATGGACTCACACAGCTTTTCAAATTGAGATGTTAACCTTTTATCAGCCTGAATGTCTGGCCCGTGTGCTGCAGACATGACTAGATGGTTAAGGAAGCCAGCCAAAGCCAAGCAATTCAATGATTCATTCAGACACATCACTTTGCCATTTGTCAGACCCCACTGAAAGCGCTGCAGGGCTGCGGCGAGACACAATGGCTAGAAGAAACCCACCCAAGACTTACTCTGAACACATGCACAAAGCTAGGCTGTGCCCTAGGATTGCCAACAAAGCTTCCCCCCTTTTCATCTTTTTGTGCTAAACATTTGCTAACAAAACCGATCAGCCTTGCAATCTGGCGTAATGCACAAGTCTAACAAAAGCATCTGCAAGGAGGGTAGAAAAAACAAAAAACAAAAAAAAAGGAAAAGAAAGGAAAACCTGAACACTTCCACTTACTGTTGCTCGCATCCTTTGATGTTGCTCATTCAAGAGGCGTTAGCACGCTGACAAAGGCAGGGAGGCTCTAGAGTCCAATCTGTTCCATTCAGCATAGAGTGAGATAAGCAGCACTGACGTCTAGGTCATTGGGCCCTTCTCCGCTGAACAGGGCAACCTAACCTACCTCCTAATTTTAGATGGCATCAGATTTTTGTGGACCTTTCTCTGGCAGTCCATGAATGTACGAGGAAGCTGAATGTTAAAAGGTATGACCAATTATCAGTGCAGTCATCAATACCTACCTCAAGACTTGCTTCCTAGCACATCAGCCAATGTGCAGGGAGCTTCCTGCTGTAGACGAATGTATCAGGTTTCCATGGAAACTAAATCAACAAATAGCTGCGGCAGCATCTGTTTCTGGATTAGCCAACGTCAGCCAGCAGAAGGTCAGGATTTAAGAGAATTTGTGAATCCAAATGCCCCCTTGTAATACCACATTTTACATTTAGTACTGATGCCAAGATAAAAGTCGCAGCTTTTTCTGTCGACCCGCATCCAAGTCAAAAGAGGCATGGGAAGGCTGCCATAGCAACAGGGACTCTGCACTTCAGCATCATCGGCTTCCAGTCAAAGGGCAGGTGGGCTGAGCAGGAATGCTGTGCTATGGCTGGTGTCTGTCCCATGCTTAGAAATAGTGGCAGACACAAACTCTCCAATGCCTATGGGAAGGACCAGCTGAAAAACGGAAACTACTGTGTGTTTTCAGTGTGTACACATTTCACATCTAACTGAGGCTGGGTTCACACTGGTACGACATGACAGTTGTACCCAATTTGGATCCGACTTTGCCCTGCGACTTGAACAGGGATCCAACTTTAACCCCCGACAATACCAGGCACTGTGTCTGGTATGAATCTTTAGGGGGAACTCCACGCAAAGTGTTAAAAAAACAGGCATTAGTTCCCCCTCCAAGAGCATACCAGGCCCTTCGGTCTGGTATGGATTTTATGGGGAACCCCCACGCCGAAAAACGGTGTGGGGTCCCCCCCCCCGAAATCCATACCAGACCCTTATCCAAGCACACAGTCCGGCAGGTCAGGAAAGGGGGTGGGGGCGAACAAGCACCCCCCCCCCGAACTGTACCAGGCCGCATGCTCTCAACACAGGGGCTGGATGCTTTGGGGCACCTTACCCCCTGTTGATGGGGATAAGGGCCCCCCTGCCCCAAAGCACCCACCCCCCATGTTGAGGGCATGAGGCCTGGTATGGTTCAGGGGGGGGGGGGCGGGCGCTCGCTCGTCCCCACACCCTTTCCTGACCTAACGGGCTGTGTGCTCGGATAAGGGTCTGGTATGGCTTTTGGGGGGACTCCATGTTTTTTTCAGCGTATGGGTTCCCCTTAAAATCCATCCCAGACTGAAGGGACTGGTATGCTCTTGGAGGGGGAACCCATGCCAGTTTTTTTTTAAAAATTGGCGCGGAGTTCCCCTTCAAGATTTGATCCGACTTCAATGATATTCAGTGGGCTGAAGTAGGATCAAAGCCGGCCCAAAGTAGTGCAGGGAGCATTTCAAAGTAGGAACGACTTATGTTGGATCAGTTCCCATAGGGAAACATTGATTTTCACACGTCATGCGATATGAGCTCCCAATGTAGGAGCATTTGTCCTACCAGTGTGAACCCGGTCTTAAGTCTTACAGAAATTTTAACCTGTTTATGTCATTTCAAAAGCTGTGCCCAATTATTTTTAATAATATATTTAGTGGTCCTTAACCGCTTCCAACCCAGGCCTATTCTGACATTTTTCTTCTCCATTTAAACATCATATTTTTTTTGCTAGAAAATTACCCAGAACCCCAAAACATTATATATAATTTTTGTAGCAGAGCTCCTAGAGAATACAATGGCTGTTGTTGCAATTTTTTTAATGTCACATGATATTTGCGTAGTAATTTTTCAAATACGATTTAAAAAAAACAAACAAACAAAAAAAAACACTTTTATGGAATAAACGAAAACAATATACTAAAATTAGCACAATTTTTTTGTATAATGTGAAAGATGATGTTACGCCGAGTAAACAGATACCCAACATGTCACGCTTTAAAATTGCGCACACTTGTGGAATGGCGCCAAACTTCGGTACCAAAAAATCTCCATAGGCGACACTAACATTTTTACAGGTTACCTGTTAAAAATTACAGAGAAGGACTTGTGCTAGAATTATTGCTCTCACTCTAACAATCGCGGCGATAACTCACGTGTGGTTTGAATGCCGTTTACATATGCGGGCGCAACCTACACATGCATTCGCTTCTGCGTGCGAGCACGAAGGCATGGGGGCGCTTTAAATAATTTTTTTTTTTTAATGGTTTATTTTATTTTGAAACTTTCCCTTTAAATGTCATTATTTTTTCTGATCACCTTCATCTATTACAAGGAATGTAAACATCCCTTGTAACACGAATATGGCATGACAGGTACTCTTTGTGGAGAGATCTGGGATCTATAAGTCAACCAGAACCCTCCTCTATGCTGGAAAGCCTGAGATCGCTTCCGGTCATAGAGATGTCTGGGGACCATCTGGTCCGAAGTCAGCTCTATGGTAAACTGCTGCCACCGGCTTCACTTTCTGGCTCACTGATTGCACGGGCGAGCCAGGAGAAGCACCTGAGTGTGACAGGTGGACATCCCCTCCTGCCACCTGTAAAAGCAATCAAGCGGCTAAGCAGCCACTATGATTGCTTTTACTTTACAGGGAATCACCTGCTGAAAATAAGAGATATCTGAATGATGCCTGCAAGTGCATAGGCACTGACAAGGAGGAGGTACGCTACGCATTGGACCCTGTCAGTCACTTACAGGACTTATTGAACCAGAGACGCAGGATATTTATCCGCCCACTGTGCAGCTCATACTGAAAGCTCCAGCAACAGTAACTGTGGAGAGGTAGGAGCTGGCAGTTAGCCAACAACTGAGCGGCCAGCTCTGAGAAGGAAGGGCTGAGCCCAGCCCTGACAGTACCCGCTCCTCAACGACCCCTCCCCCTCCTCAACGACCCCTCCCCCTCGGAGGACCACCAGGCTTGAGGGGAAAAAGTCTATGGAAATCACGGAGGAGAACAGGGGCATGTACATCCGCGTTTGAGACCCAAGAGCGTTCCTCTGGACCATACCCTTTCTAATGCACCAGGTACTGTATGCGCCCACGGAACCTACGGGAGTCAACAATGGACTGTACTTCATATTCCTCATGGTTCTCAACCTGTACAGGGTGAGGACGTGGCACCAAGGTGGTAAAGCGGTTGCAGACCAAAGGTTTTAAGAAGACATGAAATACATTCGAAGTACGCATATTAGAACGAAGGTCTAATGCGTAAGCCACTGGGTTAATCCTGCAAAGGATACGGAAAGGCCCAATAAAATGAGGTGCGAACTTCAGTGAGGGAACACGTCGGAGTTCACGAGATGACAGCCAGACCCTGCCCCCAACCTGATAGGTAGGCGCAGGCAGGCGTCTGCGGTCAGCATGGAGTCTGTACTTATTAGCATGTCGCAAAACCTCCTGGACTTGTGCCCAAGTGGAACGAAGACCACGGAGATGCTCCTCTAACGCAGGAATATTCTGTGGAACAAACCAATCAGGCAACATGGAAAGTTGATAATAAACCAAACCCTGCGAGCCACAGTACGGATAAATGCCTACAAACCAATATATAATCAAAACCTGAGTTGAGACCAGCTGCAAACACTCAGTCACGTTTCATAAGCGTGTAAGTGAAAAAAATAAATAAAAAATGTGTGTCTGCGCTAGAAAAAAGGTCACATCAATCAAAATTGCAGCAAATAAATATATAAGAAACATGGATGTTGACCAATATTATACTTAAGTGAAAGTACCAATAGGTGCTTAAATAAAGTGCACAGTGCTACATAAAACATACAATGTGAGTGATCAATCAGAAAACATATAACATAATACTGAATCAAATAAAGTATAAAGGAATATATCCACAGGTGAATAAGATAGAGTCCAAATCAGTGTAAATCCAAGGATATAAAAGTGCCCAAAAAACATAGTCCATAAATTAGTGAAGTTCACACATCTTTCCTTCCAAAAATGTGTCACCAAGAAACATGCTGTGGTGTCTTCCAGCCACCCCCACAGGTAATATGCTCACCTTCCTATGTGTGACACAGTGATTAAACTATGCCAAACAAAGCTTTGGAGACACTCCTGTGCTCTTTTGGAACCAGCTGTGCAGACCTTCAATGCTCTCAGTGAAGATAATATATGCAAAAGAAAAAAACTCCATAGCGCAATATTGCAAGATATAATAAAAGGATGTTTATTTAAAAAGGTTCTCTCCCCTTGTGGGGGTACTCACATACTGTGGGTGCGTAAGTGCACCATCCTAAACGAACAAAAAACGGCTAATCTCGCAGTGTGGTATGCGATGCGGTGTGTGTCTCAAAACTCTCCTTCTTCCTCTCTGCTGACAGCTCCGTCCAGGCCCCTCCCCTGGGGAGGGAAAGTTGGAAACCATAATTTGCCATAAACTGGGACAATCAGGAAGCAGAATTCAAGGCACTGTTGTGAGCAAACTCTGCCCACCGTAATAGGTCTGACCAGTTGTTATGATGGTCAGAAGTATAGCAACATAGGACTTACTCTAAGGAATGATTGGCTCATTCTGCAGCCCCATTAGGCTGCGGGTGATACGCAGAGGAGAAAGCAAGCTGAATTCCCAACTGTGAACAAAAGACTCGCCAGAACCGGGACACAAACTGACTACCCCTGTCCGAGACAAATCTCCTTGGGTAGCCCATGTAAGCGAAAGATCTCCTGAGCAAAAATGGAAGCCAGTTCCTTAGAAGTGGGCAACTTTTTAAGTGGAATACAATGACAAATCTTTGAGAACCGGTCAACCACTATAAGGATAACTGTGTTGCCCTGGGAGTTGGGTAATTCCACAATGAAATCCATAGACAGGTGGGTCCAGGGCCTCTCTCCATTGGGTATGGGTTGTAGGAGGCCCACTGGAAGGTGTCGTGGAGTCTTACTCTGAGCACACACGGAACAGGCAGCTACGAAGGCAATTACATCAGCATGTAAACTAGGCCACCAGAATTTTTGGGAAATGGCCCAAAAGTTGATTCTTCCCAGGGTGTCTAGCAGCCTTGGGAGAATGGTAAGTCTGGAGCACGGCAGTACAGAGAATCTCTGGGACAAAGCATCGGTCACAAGGTGTCTCAGGATGAGCATGGACCTGAGCAGCAAGAATTTTGTCACCCAAAGGAGAAGTGAGACTGGTGCGAGCCGTAGCCAGAATACGATCAGGAGGAATCGCAGGACCGGAACCGACTCCAACTTGGAAGTGGAGGAAAAGTGTCGAGACAAGGCATCAGCCCTTACATTCTTAGTACCGGGTAAGAATGAGACAATGTAATTGAAACTTAAAAAGAGCCCATCACGCCCTTCTGGGAGAGAGGCATTTAGCCTCAGACAAGAATGTGAGATTCTTATGGTCAGTAAGAATTAGAAACGGCAAAGTGGTTCCTTTGAGGAGATGACTCCATTCTTTCAGGACTAAAATGATCGCCAACAGCTCTCTGTCACCAATCTTGTAATTGCGATCCGCAGGTGAGTTTCTTGGAAAAGTAGCCACAAGGATGCATAACGCTCTCAGAGGTAGGACGTTGAGACAGAAGGGCGCCAACACCAGTCTCAGAAGCATCAACCTCAAGGATAAAAGGTAACGTAGGATCAGGATGTGCCAACAAAGGAGCAGAAACAAAGGCAGCCTTGTGACTTTCAAAGGCCTTAATGGACTCCGGAGACCAACTATATATCAGTCAGGGGCTTGACCAGAGATGAGAAGTTACGAATAAACTTCCTATAATAGTTGGCAAAGCCCAGGAAACGCTGCAGAGGACGTAAACCCACGGGTCAGGGCCACTGTAGAACTGCCAAAAGTTTCTCTGGGTCCATCGAAAAACCAGCAGTCGAAATACATAACCTAGGAATAGAGATTGTTCTCTCTTAGTTTCTGAAGCACACGACAGACATCTGTATAGTGGCTCTCCAGGGACTTAGAAAATATGGGGATATCATTGAGATAAACCACCACACATAACTGCAACAAATCTCAGAGGACATTGTTAATAAATTCCTGGAAAACTGCTGGAGCATTACAAAGGCCAAAAGGCATTATGAGGTACTCATAATGGCCTATTCTGGAATTAAACGCAGTTTTCCACTCGTCGCCCTCCTTAATCCTCACGAGATTGTATGCCCCTCTCAAATCAAGCTTCATGAAAACCATTGCTGCCTTGAGGCGGTCAAATAACTCTGTAATCAACGGTATCGGACAGGCATTCTTAATCGTGAAACAATTGAGACCCCTATAATCAATACAAGGTCTTAGTTCATCACTCTTCTTCACAAAGAAGAAACCAGCACCAGCAGGAGACGAGGATTTGTGGATGAAACCTCGAGAAAGTGAGTCTGCAACATAGTCCTCCATGGCCTTATCCTCCAAGACCGACCACGAGGGGGTATGGCACCAGGATGAAGGTCAATTGCGTAATCATATGGCCGGTGTGGAGGAAAACTACCGGCTTGACCTTTGTCAAAGACATCGCTAAAATCACGGTACTCCTCCGGCAGGGAGGAGAGTGAAGAGGTGCACAGGACCTTGGCTACCTTCTGGAAGCATGTCTCACTGCATTGTGGTGACCAGAAGAGAACCTCAGCACGGAGTCAATCAAAAGAGGGGTTGTGCCTCTGTAACCAAGGATAACCAATAACCAGCGGAAACTTAGGTGAGGAAATAACTTGGAATTAGATTATCTCATGGTGAAGAGCCCCTACGGCCATGGACAATGGAACCGTCTCATGAGTCACATGGGCAGGTTGTAGAGGTCTCCCGTCAAGAGCCTTAATGGCAAGTGGAGTGTCACGCAGCTGCAGCGGAATCGAGTGCTTTGATACAAAGGCAGCATCAATGAACAGGCCTGCAGCCCCAGAGTTGATTAGAGCCTGTATCTCAATGGACGACTCAGCCCAAGAAAGAGTGACCGAAACCAGGGGCTTATCCTTCTGGTTAACTGGGGCTGAAACAACGCCACCTAAGGTCTGTCCGTGACAGGACCTCAAGGTTCGGGCGTTCCCTGGATGAGTAGGACAAGACTTTAAAAAGTGACCTGCCTGGCCACAATAAAGGCACAATCTCTCCCTCCTCCTAAAGGTTCTCTCATCCGTAGAGAGACGCATGAAACCCAAGTGCATGGGTTCACCTTCACTGACCGACTCGGTACCAGGAGGCATGTGAGGTGAGGGAGGCATGGGTGGGACTGCAAATCTCAGAGACATACAGGAGGCTTCTGCAAACGCTCCTTAAAAGAGAGTATTTCTCTGAGTCTGGAGTCAATGAAGATGGCAAACTTCTCCAGCTCAGTGGGTATATCTCAGGCTGCTATCTCATCCTTGATGGTATCTGAGAGAGGATGAGAAAAAGCAGCCACAAGGGCCTCATTGTTCCACGCAACCTCTGCTGCCAAAGTACGGAATTCAATGGCGTAGTCGGCATCAGTTCTCGTACTCTGTTCGATGGACATGAGGCACTTGGCAGCAGAAGCGGAGAGTGCAGGAACGTCAAATACCCTTTTTAAACAAAGCCACAAACTCAGGGTAGCTCAAGACAACAGGTTTTTGCATCTCTGACAGAGGGTTTGCCCAGGTCGAGGATCTCTCAGAAAGCAAAGATATCACGAAACCTACTTTGCTTCTGTCCGTGGGAAACGCCTGGGGCAGCATCTCTATCTCAACCTGGTTGAGAAACCCTCTGCATTGGACTGGACCGCCCTCAAATCGCTGGGGAAGTGGAGCGGAACCAGACACACCTCTTATAGAGGTAATACTCGAGGCGGTTGCCTGCACAGAGACTGGAGCAGCAGCATGGTCGGCCTGCAACATAGGTCATACTGGGGCAGCCACAGTGGGAGATTCAAGGTGAGCTGTGCGACTCAGGAGCGTTTGTAACGCCATGGCAAACTGATCCATGCGGTGATCCAGTTCTTCCAATCTGGAAAAAATATTACCAACAAGTGGATTGACTGCATCTTCTGAATTCATTGCCTTCACCTACTGTCAGAAACCATGAAATCAGGCCGAGACAGAAGTACAGTTAAATCACACTTGTTCAATAATAAAAGTAAAAAGAACAAACGTAGTCAAAACAAAGCCAAAGTTCAGTAACCAGAACGGATAGTCAGTCAAGCCAGAAGTCAGGGATCAATGTAGTGGAACAGCAAGCATGATCTGGAGCCAGAAGGGATGTCAGCAAAGCAAGTCTTGGACAAGATTGCAGGAGAGTTTCTGTGTAAGCAGGACTGACAAGCAGGATATCATCAACAGCTAAGTAACTGTGGAGAGATAGAAGCTGGCAATTAGCCGTCAGCTGAGCGGCAAGCTCTGAGAAGGAAGGGCTGAGCCCAGCCCTGACACTTTATTGAACAGAAATACAGGTTTTTATACACTTCAAAAATAGGGGCGGTCCCCTCACGAACAATAAAAACGAATATTACACATTGGGGTAAACGTTCCACAATGGTTAGGTAACAAGGTAAAGTTGACACAAGACTAATCACATTCAGGAGGATTAGCAAACAGACAAAAAATAGATGACAATTAACAATGGGAATGCACACTTAGGAGGCACACAATGGGGAAATGACACAATGGGAGAAAGACAGTTAAGCCTGGCAAACACTATTTGTTTGTTTTTTTCATTTAACCCAATGTGCTGAAAAAAAAAAAAAAAAAGAACCATGCAATGTTAGTACAGCGATCTCCCCTACTGTGCTGTACTTTTGTTAGGGTGACGCCCCCGCAAGAACACACCGGTCAGCACTCTCAGCCATTTGCTGAGAGTACAGATCAGATGCAGATTAGCAGACCTTTTTCGGTCATGCTCCTTCGAACGAAAGCCAACCGGCTTCTGTCGGACCGGATGCCATACACACAGACCGAATTCTGTCCCGACATTCAGCCCGTGTGTATGGCTCTTTACCAGTAAACACATAACATCTAAATAAACAAATTGCAGCATCAGATTGTTTTAAGCCGATTATAATCTTTTGCTTTGAGTGTCTGAGTCTAGGAGGGGGTTGAAGCAGTCAATGCTGGTTTGGGCAGTTAATTCTACACCCCAACAAAACACAGAGGCCCCAAATCTGTATCCGGGTCTTCCAGTTCTCTGAGTCTAGGAGGGGGTTGAAGCATATGTGTGTTTCAGAGAGACAGACTTGAATCCAAAGTAAAACTGCTCCAAAAGGTCACCCAGGCGCACACACCTCCCAAAGAATAGAGAGCCCCTCAAATGCCAGGGCCCATAGTCAAAAGGCAAGAGGCTAGCCTGTAGTCCCCTCCAAAAGCCCCTGTTTTGGTTGGGCCTGTCACAGTGAATTGACAAACTATACACTAAAAAAAGATTTTCAAAATGACACTTTTTAAAGATGTAAACCCTGAATGGATGACATTAAGGGCCCCTTCACACTATTTGGCATGCAGTTTTCTGCATCCGATTAGCCCCAGTCACTGCAAGGGCACCTAGAAAACAAAACCAAACCTTATATAGAATGCAGACTTTAAATATGCTTTCAGGAAGAACACACAGAATGTTATATAATCCAATGGGGTACATAAAAGGTCATTTTTATTTGTATATAAAAAAAAAATCTCACAAAAGCGATAATATAGCTAAGAATACAAATATAAAAAAGGATTACAATGCCTTGTGCAATAACAGATATGGATTATCGCCCTGTTATAAATTGGCGCATTTTGCAGATCGATCGCTTCCTTAAGACTTGAAAGTGTGTGTGGAGATTATATATATTTTATATATATATTTATATATTACACACACACACATATATACATATACACACATATATACACACACACACATACAGCAGGTAAAGTAAGTATTGAACACGTCACCGTTTTTCTAGGTAAATAATATTTCTAAAGGTGCCATTGACATGAAATGTTCACCACATGTCGGTAACAACCCATGCAATCCATACATACAAAGAAGCCAAAACAAATAAGTTCACAAATTAAGTTATATGTGATAAATGGAATGACACAGGGAAAAAAAGTATTTTCACATTTCACTGTCCCCAAAGTTTTGTGTTTTTTTTTGGCAAAATGACAAAGATTATGATATATAAATATAGAACTCACTTGTTCCGTTTTTAATGATTAGTGCTGTCCGTTTTCTCATAATAAAAAAAGTTATAAATTTTAATCTTGCCGGTTGTCATCTTGCCTGTGAGCATGTGAATGCGTTGCTCAGTGTGATTTTGGCCCATTCTTCCACTTAAACAGTCTTCAGATTTTGAAGGTTCTGTGGGCCTCTTCTATGAATTTTGATCTTTAGCTCTTTCCATAGATTTTCTATTGGATTCAAGTCAGGTGATTGGCTGGGCCAGTCTAGCAGCTTTATTTTCTCTCTTTGAAACCAATTAAGAGTTTCCTTGGCTTTGTGTTTGGGATCATTGTCTTGCTGAAATGTCCACCCTCGATTCATCTTCATCATCCTGGTAGATATGTCAATAAAAGTGATCTAGCGCAAAAGATAAACTCACTAGAAAATACAGTGATAGAACCATAAAAAACACTCTTAAAAAACTATAAAGTATTCATATACTACGGTGGAGATCCTCGATTATACATGGATGCCCTGTTTCTTTAATATTAAGGTGAGAGTTTTGGGAGACTTAACCAGTGAGAGGCTGTTTGGGATATTTTATGGACATATTCAAGTGTTGACATTCTTCCCAACACCACCGACTATGGACTTATTATATTACTAAGAACTCAGAAGTATTTTATCCTCCTTTCAATCGTCTATTAAGAAGACTTCTGATTAAGTCATTTATTTTTTGTGGGATACATCTATATTAAAGTGGAGTTCCACCCAAAAGTGGAACTTCCGCTCATCTGATTCCTCCCCCCCTCCGGTGCCACAATTGGCACCTTTCAGGGGGGAAGGGGGTTCAGATACCTGTATTAGACAGGTATCTGCACCCACTTCTGGGAATAGACTCCCGCGGGAGTCATGCCCCCCTCCCGCACCCCCCTGCTGTCTCCTGGGAAACACACAGGTCCCAGGAGATAGCGTGGACCACTTAGGACGCGCAGTAGGGAACCGGGAAGTGAAGCCGCAATGATTCACTTCCTTATTCCCTCACCGAGAATGGCGGCGGCAGCAGCCGAGAGCTGAGCTATTGCTCGGCTTCGGCTGCCGATATCGCTGGACCCATGGACAGGTAAGTGTCCGTTTATTAAAAGTCAGCAGCTGCAGTATTTGTAGCTGCTGGCTTTTAATAATTTTTTTTCAGGTGGACTCCCTCTTTAATTTCATTTATTTATTTTTTTTTTCACATCCGTGGAAACTTTGTCACTATATTGCTCATTTGCACATGTTTAGTCTTATTAATATTTAGACACTTCTTGTCACGTTTGCACATTGTATATTTTGCACAGTGCTCTATTTCACGTGTTCACCTTATATGAATACTTTAGTTTTTTAAGAGTATTTTTTATGGTTCTATCACTGTATTTTCTAGTGAGTTTATCTTTTGCGCTAGATCACTTTTATTGACACATTTTTTAGGGTTAGTGATTTGTGATTCACTTTTAGGTTTGGCAGCATTAGTTTTATCTTTCACTGGAGCTGTGTCACTGGTTACATTTACCACTTACTCTCAGTAGCGCAAGAGACACTTTCATATTATCATCCTGGTAGATGGCAGCAGATTTTTATCAAGAATGTCTTGGTACATTTTTCCATTCATCCTTCCTTCAATGACATGCAGTTTGCCAGTACCATATGCTAAAAAAACAGTCCCATATTAGGTGTTCAATACTTTTTCCCTGTGTCATTCCATTTTATTACACATAATTTAATTTCTGAACTTATTTGTTTTGGTTTCTTTGCACGTATGGATTGCATGGGTTGTTACCGACATGTGGTGAAAATGTCATGTTAACGGCACCTTTAGCAATATATTTACCTAGAAAAATGGTGAAGTGTTCAATATTTATCCTTACTTAATTACTTATCAGGTGTGTGATTAACAATATAACAGAAAGCTGCGTAGGAGGCTTAAAAGAGTTCAGGCATGTGGGCGGACCCTAACATCATATGGTCATGATCTTTCCTGAGTCTGGACCGACTGACTTCAGCCCGCTGTCTGCTGAAAACGAGTCACAGTAGTGCAGTTCATTCTGTGAGCTTTGGCTGAACTTCTCCTTTAAAACTGGGTGAGGAACAGCCAAACTCTGCTACTAAGCTGAAGATGTGGAAGGGCATGTCCACATCCTGTCACAAGTCATACACAATGAAAAGACTAAGCACAGCAATAAGACAAAAGGTAGTTATACTACATCAGCAGCGTCTCTCCCAGGCAAAGATTTCAAAGCCGACTGGGGTTTAAAGTTGTGCTGTTCAAGCTCTTTTGAAGAAGTACAAAAAATAAAAAAAGAAAGGGGAAACTTAATGCAGCAGATGAAAGACTCATCATGCTTCCTTCCCTTTGACACTGAAAGATGTCCAGCAGTAGCATCAGCACAGAACTGCCAGAAACCAGTGGGACCCAGGTACACCAATCTACTGTCCAAGAAAATCATGCCAGCAGTGGTCTTTATGGAAGAACTGCAGCCAAAAAGTCAAACCACCAACATGGAAACAAGGTTAAGCAGTTGTCATCCCATTTCCAGCAAGTGCCAGAAAAAAGCACTTTCAAGGCAGGATCAGCCATTATTCCTAAAACAACTTTTGAAACTACATTTGCATGTTAAAGCTTTTATGAGATTGTTGGTATTAGGGATTACATGTACTTTAATAAAACTGATCTTTGCAGTCCAATCTGCAGCCAGTTATGATTTTCTAAATCTGGCAACAACATCAGACATGGCTTCCTTGTATCTGGGTGTTCTTTACATTGTCAATGAACAGAACTCCCTCAGGCATGTGCTTTTCAGTTCACTGCTGTCCATGGTAGGTTTTCTCTCACTGAACACTAGGGGGATTATTTACGTAAGGCAAATCCACTTTGCACTACAAGTGCACTCGTTGTAAAGCTGAGGGGTAGATCTGAAATGACAGGAAGCTCTGCTGATTTCATCATCCAATCATGTGAAAGCTAATATACTGTTTTTTATTTTCCTTGCATGTCTCCCGTGGATTTACAGCGACTGCACCTCCAAGTGCACTTGCAGTGCACTTGTAGTGCAAAGTGGATTTGGCTTTCGTAAATAACCCCCTAGGGCTGATCATATGACTATAGCAGGTACTAACATGAAACATGAAAACACAATCGGACTGAATGTAATCAAAGCAGTGAGTCCACTACCTGAGTCTGATGACAGCTGTCAAAGTTCAGTTAAAGAAAAGGCAGTGGAAAGGTAGTTTGGAATCCCAGTCTAGATTAAAAGTGCTTACATATTCCTGTTAGTCCACCTAATTCAGCTACCTGTGATGGTGTGGAAAAGATGCTGCACTGCTTATGAATTCAGAGCTGAGTTATCACCCATGTAGGCTGTGCCTGCTTGTACTACATTGGGCTGAGAAGATGTTGAGGGGGTGTGGCTATCATCATTGTCACTGCTGATTCAAAAGAAGTGGCCTAGTCTGTTCTGACATCTAAGTGGGGATTGTCCACTTCTTTTGGAGGGATATCTTCTCTTACTTCCTGTTGCATCTTGGAGGGGAAGTGAAGGAAAAACTCCTCAATGAAACAGACAGAAAAAAATGCCTTACAGGTGACTTAACGTGATTGAAAAGTCCCTTTTTTTTTTTTAAATAAACATGTTATACTTACCTGCTCTATGCAGTTGCTCCTGGCCCCTCCCTCCTGTTGAGCGCCCCACAGCAAGCAGCTTGCAATGGGGGCACCCAAGCCGAGCTGCAGCTCCGTGTGCCCATTCAGACATGGAGCTGCAGTTCAGTCACGCCCCCTCTCTCTCCCCCGACTGGCTAACTGACTTTGAAAGCTATGGGAGCCAGTGGCGCCGCTGCTGTGTCTCAGCCAATCAGGAGGGAGAGTCCGGGACTGCTGAGGGATTCGTGGACATCGCTGGACAGAGAGGTGCTCAGGTAGTAGGGGGTGCTGGGGCATCTGCTACACACAAAAGGCTTTTTATCTTAATGCATAGAATGCATTAAAGCGGAGTTCCACTCAAAAATGGAACTTCCGCTTTAAGGGAAGG